>NW_026849170.1:0-69049 GCF_030867785.1 Colletotrichum acutatum
GCTTTGCCCCCTGCTCTTCAACCATGTCGGTTTTGTTACGACATGGGATAATCCAAGACTTAAGACTTTGTTTGGCCCCATGGATTTCTCGTCCTGCATGGTTCCATTTCCGCACGAGTCACATAGTCCAGAATGCAATTACACGAAAGTACATATAAGTAACGCCTTGAACCCTGATATGGTCAATTCTACATGCCCCAAATGGATTGATTCTGGCAGCACGAATGCCGCAGAGTCAATGGCAACGTCACTATGTAAGCGTCATCCCACAGATGGACTGCTTTAAGTTATCCTTATCGATACTTATTACGCACGTTTCATTTAACAAAAGATTGCCCTTTTCCTTCCTTTTTGTGTCTACATTTCCCACCCTCAACACCTTGACTCGTGGTCTAGCCCTTCGTCTTATATGAGTATCTCACATCCACCACGGCGTCCACTTCACTCGTCAGCAGGTTGACATTTGAGACTCGTCAATCATCTCGAGCTTTGCCGAAGCGTCTGTCCCTCTCACAGTCAGAACCAGGAGCGGACCCATTGACGGCCTCGAAGGACATCTTCTTCGGGCAGCAAAGTTTTTTCCCAGCGACCCAGGCCTGACAATTTTGCGAGTGTAGTTCCCAAGGGTCATAATTATTAGCATTCTGTATTATCTCCATTCTGGGAGGTCCCCAAGCAGCCATCCATGGACACCTGCAATGAAGAGGTCCTTCAAATCCTTACATGTTAAGTATGAATAGGAAGCTCCAGTGCGGAGACGACGTTTATATTGCCTACAGCGTACGTAGAGCACCAACGGAGCATCACGAGACACCATTGATGGGACATGGAACTTCTATGAAGCCTGCGTATGAAAACGGAGAAGTTGCTCATCATGGCTACCAAGCAGACACATACAAGGATACACGTGAGCCTCTCGATGGTTTCCTTTCCCTATCAAAAACAACTGTGAAGAGTCTCGACAAAGTAAACGACACACAAAGCATACGTACAAGTCCTCACAAATCACCCCTCACGAACCTCATAAACAAAAATTCTACCCCTGCCCTCTTCTGGGGCGAAATACAGTCTCACTCGTCCCCCGACGACAGCAACATCCATCGGGTTCTTCGTCATCAGCACGCTCTTCCTTCCAATGCTCCCTTCTACGTGGTTCTCCTTCCTCATCCACGGCACAACCCCTGTTCTCTCCATAAACGGGACCTCCCACAAAGGAACCATCCTCTCCACTTCAACAATCGCCAGCCCACCCACTTCCAACCCTGGCGCCAGCGTCGCAATGCCAGAGCAAAGCATCAGATGCCTCCCGTCGACGGTGCCGAGAGATTTACAGTCTTGGTAATCGATCCAGTGTGAAGGATTCACGATTGTAGTCAGAGGTTCATCGACTTCCCCATCGTAATCCACTTCACCCCGTTTGCCAAGTTGAGCCTGTTCCCCTTTCCTGATCCCACCACCAATTTCGCCCTCCCATTTCATCTCGGCCTTGCTTAAATCCCATCTCCTCGCAACTCTCCCACCCCAACCCAAGGTCGTCAACGTCCTATTGTGGACATCATGCACGATCCCACCCTGGTGATCTGCCACCTTGAAGACCCTCTCCATCTCCACGCTGACCGGATCAACCCTCACCACTGTCGCCGTCGAATTCGGCCGGTACTGCGAGAGCGTAGCCCAGATATGCCGCCCGTCAAAATCAATCCCTCCGTTATGATACTATTTCCTCCGTTAGCCATCTGTCTGACTTCAAGCGGGCTGCAAAGTGACACAGGCCCCCAAAGAAAAGAGAATCGGGGTGGAAAGAATGTCCGAGTCGAGATTTACCTCCAAGTCCCCTTCCTCGGAAACAACCCAGTCCCCAAGACGTTTTCCGCGCCCATCAAACACCACGAAATGCGCAAAACCTGCCCCGGCACTCCGATCCGTCCCATCAATCCATTTTCCGTCAGGATACTTCTCCGTTGGGACCGTATACTCCCCTGCCGAAACCCAGAATCTTTCCTCATCATCACTATCCTCCTCATCAGCCTCCCCTGGGTCCCGTTCTCTGTCACTCCCCCCTACATCACCACCCGCAAGCCTCACAATTCCCTCCGGCTCCCATAATTCCCCCTCAAGCTCAATAACCTTGACAAGATCCAGTTTCGTACTCGACCGAGACAACCCCGTTAACTGCTTTACAATCTCCGGGCCATCCCGCGCAGCCCCAGACCCAGGAAGCGGCACGGGCGCGAGCGGGACATTGGGCGTCGGCCTCGTGACATGGTTCCACTCCATCATTCCTTCTACGACCCTGCTGCTGGCCAAAAGCAACAAGAGGAAAGGGCGCGGCGCCCGGACCCTCATCACGGTTATTTCGTGGACGCGGTCTCCATGTAAGGGCACGAGACTTGAGGGAATGTGAAATGTAATCGTAGAAGGGACAAGATTGGATAAAATGACGGAAATTTGAAAGGTCAAGTGCTGTGGATGGAGCAACGTGAAGCGATCCCTAGCCCAGCCGGAGACGTCGGAAGAATTCATGTCGATCAGGTCCCGCCTCGCAATTCCCCGCCCCGCATTTCCCCGCCCCGGCCCGTGTTGTAATTACTCATACACCCGTTCCAGAAGAATTAGAGGCACGTAGGTCGAGAGCCCAACCACTGCATCGGATGACGTTACGCAGGTCCCAGTGCCGTATCGGGCTTTCTGACATTCGATACAAGTTGCCTGAGCGTCAAAATCCTTGGTTTGGTGCGCTTGCCAATTGTGGGGGAAACGTCCCAACATGAGAACACAAGTCGCGTCATATCAAAGGGCTCGCGGAGCATCTTAAGTAATCTAATCCTCCCGATCGATCGAATACTAAATACAGTGTGGAATCACTCACACGAACAATCACCGACGTGATATACGGTATAAAACATCATACCATGATGCCGGCAGCTTTCAAGCCGGGCCTGCTTTGGTCCCCAAAACTCCAGAGTACTCCGTCATGTACAATACTGCGCATCGCTAAGTAGCAGGCACAGGGCTTGACTATCGTTCTTCATCCATCCATACATTAAGTCTCATAACAGTCATCTGGCATCAATGTGTCAGACCGTCGTGCCGCCGCAGTCCGGTATAACGACGCCAGACTTGACCTTGCGGTTGACGTCCATCAGACCCCATTGATCCTCCCAGTTCTTGTCTTTTTCGTTGTACATGATCTTCCATGGCTCATCAAAGGCCGAGAACCAAAAGTAGTTGGTACCATTAGTCAAAGCGGGACATACCCACTTGTCCAACAGCTCATTCAGCTCGTCGATACCGGCAACTGAGGCATTGGGGCAGCCGGTAGCAGTGCCATCACCGCAGCTTGTGCCACCTTTGGTCGGCCAGCCAATCTCGGCAATCACGTTCTTCTTCTTGTCCGACTTGAAGAAGCTACCGGCTTGGTTCTCCCAGAATGCGTAAGTCCACATGGCTGCGTCCTTGGCGTTGGTCCCAGAGAAGAACGGGTGGATGTTGGCCATGATGTAGTCACTCTTTGACGCCAAAGATGCCGTCCAGTCGTCGCCCAAGTCCGAAGTTGCCACAGGCAGGCTCAGTCCCTTGCTGGTCAAGTTGGTTCGTACCTCTTGGAGCAGAGACCCCAGTTCCGACTCGGTCATTTGCTTCCGGAACAGAATCTCATTGGCGACGATGAGACCCTCAAAATGCTTGTCTCCGTACTGGTCCAGAATATCCCACATCTGGGAGAGTTGTCTCGCGTTGGTCGTCTTGTTGCCATCCTGCCATACACCCAACCAGATCTTCACTTTGCCCTCTAGTTTGAGTTGCTCAATTGAGTGGATAAGCATCTGCGTCTGGTTGCAATCTGTGCCGTACAAGCGGACAGTGTTGGTCAGTTGACTAAGAACAGCAAGATCACGGGTGATGTTGTTCTGTGACGGAGGATTGTGATAACAGTCGGGGTACTGGGAATTGAGAGGCGTATAGTCCATTCCGGGAAACACCTTATGCAGTTCCTTATTGTTCATAAGCGCTTTGATCTCGGCACTATCGGCGTTGAGGTCTCCGTTGGAATTCTTGTCGTCGTCTGCTGATTGTCCATTTCCTGAGCTGTTGCCATCGCGACTGTTTCTTGAAAGCAATCCACCAGCAATGCCACCAGCAATGGCGCCTGCAATGAGGAGGATAACTCCTAGAATGATGCAGCACTTCCACTTTCTGCGCCCCTTGTTTTGCTGCGCCATCCATTCCGATTTCTTCTCTGGTGAGCTGAGGTCGATGGCGCTGCCGTTTTGGTACTCGGCCGTTCCCTTGGGGTCGTAGTAGCCGCTGATGTTTCGGTTCGCCATCAACCCTGCCGTGGCACCTCCCGCAGCAGCCGCACCCGCCGCAGCAGCTGCGCCAGCTGCTTTCGTCTTGCCTGTCCGATCGCTGTTGGAAAGACTAAGCATAGAGTTTCGTCCACTTTTGGGCTTGCCGTAGTCTAGACCATCATCACCATCGTCCGCAATAGAGTTAGGATCCACCACGCCAAGGTTCTGAGGGTGTCTTTGGTAGTAAGGGTTTTCGTTGTAATAGTCGTTGTAGCCGTATGGGCTGGAGGATGGAGATAGCCGGGCCGGGGAAGCGCCAGCTCCGCCAAGAGCCGTCAGGCTGGAGTGTGAGTCTCGGTCTGGGAGACTGCCCTGGTAGCTACCTTGGTAAGGACGCGAGACGGCATTGCTCATCTCGTACACGTCGCCTCCCGGTTGACTGTAAGCTTGTGGTGGTGCGCTGGGCTGCTGCGACTGTCCTTGCGGGATCTGGCCGGCACTTCTCATGGCACCAGCCCCGCTCTCCCTGGCGTTACGTTCGGCGACGGTATAAGCGATACCAGCCATACCTCCTGATGCCGTGTCGCTAAAGTTATCCGCGCCAGGTGTAATATTCGGATTCAGATTGCTCTGTTGTGGAGTCGCATAACGATCGGGGCCCCAGTCGCGGTGCACCGGGGGTTGCGGAGAGTTGTCGATGGGGGATACGGCTTGATGAGCTCCGTATGCAGTAGCGGTACCGCCCACGGCACCGACGGCAGCCGGTGGTGGTCCCTGGCGATCGTCCCTCCGCTCAGCTCTCATGCGACCAAAGTTCGGATCATGATTGGGGTCGGAGTACTGATAGTCGTGGCGGTAGTCATGAGGCGCACCACGGTGATACTGGTTATCTTGGTAGTACTCTGGAGGATTGGGAGTGTGAGACCGATAGGCCTGATCTAGAGGCTCCCGCTCGGCGTCGCGGCCGTCTTCAAAGTCGTATCGCGGCATGTTTCGGGCAGAGTGTATATTTTCGAGGAAACGTCTCGTAACCCTCGTGGGTTGAATGGTTGACTGACCAACAGCCAAGAAGTCCTGTTCGATTGTGGTGGATGAGGGAAGCGGAAAAATCGAGGGACGCTGGGTAGACGGGAGTCGACCTGGGAGGATGGCTGGCTAATGCGTGCGGCGGTTGCAGGAATGCGGGTGCAATTCCAAAATGTCTCGGAACAACGACTGTTTAATTGTGAGTGCGGTTCTCGCTGAACTCGGTATGTGCAAATATCCCGCTCAATCATTCCAGTATAGCGACTGGAGAGATGAGATGGGGAAGAGACTGCACCAAATTGAAGAGGTGCATGGAGAAAAGACGATGCAGATGGGAAGGAGGCAAAGAAACACTAACCTCCGTGCACCAGGTCGCTCAGTGACTCGGATTGAGAAGCAGGCAGGCAGGCGACGCAAGCTAGTCGCCTCCGCCTAGTAGGAGTGTCTGGGCGAGTTTGGCGGTGGTTGAGCGTACCAGAGCAAGTTCGTAGGACAGCCGCAGGCACGTTTGTCACGTTTGCTTGTTTGAACGGGCGAGGAGCGGGAAGCCGGGGAATCACCGGTACGACACTGTCGAAGGGGAGGAATCAGGCGTTTCTTGAGATGATGATTGTCTTGGAACCCTGGATACGATTAGGAATAGGGGAATTGCGGATTGTCAAAATGGGCTTCGCTAAGCCAGGGAAACGGTAAGGGGAGAAAAAAGGTAGATGTTGAGGTGAGTGAAGTGTGGTGCGGTGCCTGGTCAGCGAGAATGGCGAGCAAGCCACCGAGAGTGTTAGGCGCGGAAAATCTAGCTGGGCATTCAGGTGTTTTGCCCGCAGCAGCGCCAGGTCAGAAGTTCGTATTTTGGTACACCCGTGCGGCTCCCTTGTCTGGCGTTGCGCTTGCTCGTATTGGCTTGCGGCCCGTTTCCAACTTTTGTCGAGGAGCTCGAGTACCGGTATCTCTCCGCGGGGTGCGCGCGCAGCAAGCGGGAGCCGGATGAATCGTTGTATGGAGTGGTTCTCCTCAGAGATGCTTGATACAAGGCTTGGAAGGATTGTCGTCGGCGTCGGGCATGGGGCATTTGAGAGGAAAGAAGGAAGGATACCGATATAGTAAGGTGGGTAGCACGATGAACGGTGGCTTGGGTGGTCTTGTGGTCGTGGATGTTGGCTTTTCAATCTTGGCCAAGGAAGACAATGAGGAGGAGCCCGACGTCAATCAGTGGAAGGGGACTACTGCACCGTAGTACTCCATGCCGCAGATGCGACTGCGATACCTATACGTGAGTACCTCGGAACACTCTGTACCGCGGAACCTGCGAAAAGAGGCAAAATGCGCGCGTGTGTGAGACAAATTGGGGGGGGCCTCTTAAGTTTTAACGGGATGGGATGGCAGGAACGGGGCAGGTACAGCTGAACCCAAGGTACCTACTCCGTATATGAGCAGGTAGTAAAGCACTTCGTACCTGACCTTTCGGGATTGGTTTCTTTCTCAGCCATATTCTTCCTCTGTGTGAACAGATTGGGGCAAATTGGCTTCGGATGCCGTCTACTCTCACTGGCACACATACTCCGTACTTTACGTAGTATGAGTCTCTCGACAACAACGGCAATGATACCTCCAAACTGGAATCTGTGAAGGAGGTACTCACCAGCCCCGGTGCTCACGGGACTCCTCACCAACCCGACTGTTCTTGCCCTGCCGAGTGCCGTCATCAAGGACAGGGGAGCACTTTGGGATGATGGGATCAGACTGAAAGAGTGGAGTGAGAGCTGCTGGCATTGCACCTTGAAAACAAACCTACATAGTAAGAGTAAATAAGACCAGCCCCGCCTGGTATCCGTCTAGGTAGTTTTCTCGGAGTGAAAAGTAAAATCAGACTAGGGAAAAGAAGAGGCACATACCACACCACACAGTGGGGGGGGGGGGGCAAAAGGCCCGCCGCAAAGGTGGGAAAAAGCAAGGCAGCCCGAGCCAAGCAGGTTTATTTTGAGTCCCCGTCCGGGGCAACATGGGAAAGAGCGGCACTTTCTGTGCAACCACCGATCCATGCCTGTCGAGCTCCAGCCGTAAGCTCATGAGATGCAAACATCACTCTCTGTTTTGAACTTCACCTTACCCTGGCTGCCTTGCTACCGGACAGTACTTGGACCTGGGCGATTATCCATGCCTTCTGCCAATGACGGCTGAGACCGTTGGAGATGGCGGAGGCGAAGGTGCTTAAAGAGTACCTCCGTTGGATGCATTTAAGGAAGCGGCTGTGCAGAGACCGCAGATGACTAAATCCCCGAAAAGCAGCCGGTGCTTTACTCAAGGACACGGCTGCGACTGCAATCTAAATAAGACCAACGACAAATCGCTGACTGCAAACTGAGTGTGCCTACCGGCGAGTCTGAATGTTTCTTTAGTGGGCCGAAGCCCTGGCTGTTGTCGCCCCGGCGCTATGGGCCGACCGTGGTTGGCTAAGCGACCACTGTCGCCCACCTACCTTGTCTTTTTGAGGTGTGACTGCGCCCCTTTCTATAAGCCAGCCCACCCTGTCCTTCCCCCTGGAAGCCCGTGACCCTCACTGCCCACTAGCCCCGATGATCCAGCCATTCGATTGTCGTTCCTGTCGTCCAACCTCTTCGTCTCACTTGCTTAGTACGAATACTTGCTCGCGGTACTCCATACCTGAGCGACGGCATCCGCGAACAGCAGTAGAACTGGCTTCGTCCTCAAAACGGGCCGTCACCGACTTAATCGCTCCGACCACCAGGTTGTTGACGGTTGCCGAGTCAAGGCTACGACAGAAATCTGTTTTTCTAACAAAAGTATTGTCCGTGGAGGGCACGAAGGGCATAGTGGATTCAGTCATGCAAACTGCGACGGGGCCGGCGATCGTCAGGTCCACATGCCACCAAGTCCACCAAAAGCAGTACACAGAAACAAGCACCATCCATTTACACAACCAACCTCCAGAGAATCAGTCTATCGAAATCCGAATCCCATCATTTCCCGCCCGTCAACTCTTCACACGACTCCGGCACTTTGTACGGATGGACAGTGACGATCAGCACAACCCGAAACTGTCATCCCATCCTATGCTTATTTCACTTCCTCCCTCCAATGCCGCAAAATTTCCCGACCCCTCTCAAATAAGAAACCTCGGCCACCTTACTACACCAATCTATCTCCCTCTAAAATCAGCAAGGAAACCCCTTTTGCCATGACTCTGGAGAAGTCCCCGTCACCTCAATGCCCCTTCATCTCAATCAAATCGCCCTTGTCGCCTTCCGCCTGCACCCTAGCCGTCGTACACTATACTTTGGCCCCCGCAAACCCCCCTACCAAAAACACCAAACTTGAAGCACACTGAAGCAGCACCGGCCCTGCTTCACCACCCCTACGGAGTACTGCTGCAACGCTAACCCATGTTTTACGCATGACATCACCAAATAGCTTCAAACAGGAAATATCCCCCTTCAGTCATCGAGCGCTCTCCTTTGCTCTAGAGCAATTGATGCTACGTGATAATTTTAGCTTTTCCACGAGTGTTCACTAACACAGCTGAAAGCGAGAGAAAGAGATGAGAAAAACCACGCCACACTCTTTTGCCTATGCTGCTGACACTTCAGCTGACGCCACATTATGTCTGCCATCTGCTTTGCCAGCGTCCCGCTTTGCGCCGGCCTGATCTAGTCTCGTAAAATACACAGGCCACTGTCCTATTCTCCTGAGAGGCTCTGCGAGATTGCAAACCCTCGTATCGGCGACTCAGGCGCTTTGCGAAAAGGGCTGTTCGACCAATATGTCGGTCCATAGCGCGGTTAGTCAACTCTCATTGGAGTGAACCATAATTTCTATCTCTGTCCCCAACTACCCTCAACTACTGTCCGGCATCCTTTCCCCCTCGACGTTTTCGTGTGAGAGGTTCCCGCCAATACCAGTCACCTCCCACTCTTGGAGACTAAACTCAGATAACATGCGAATCACTTCCGCAACCTTATCCACAAACCCTGAGACTAACGCGCGCAGTATTGCGATACTTGGATCAGAATTGTGTCTATCGCAGCTTTATTTCATTAATGGGTGTTGATCTGCCATGTTGGTGCAGCAAGCACGTCGAATGGCCAAAGCTAAGGTAGCTATTTGCAAGACAATCGAAGTGTAAGTCATCGAATCTTCGTCAAGTCCCCATTTGGTCTCGCGTGAATTTTACATACGCTATATGAATCTCGTGTCGTACTGTAATCATTGTCGAAATGCTGGGGGATTTATTTAAATGTTGTGAAACCACCCAGCCGATCTAGTACTTGTAACTCCAAGTAGACAACATACCAATGAGCCAGACGAACTGTGATTTCTTAGATGGAAATAGTGTATTTACAGTAACTGAATTGCCTCAAGTCATTCTGGTGTAAATGAAGAATCATTCCAATGCGAAAGTCATCCGTTAACATCATGATGGTGCGTTTCCGAGCCCGTCTCGTACGACGTGTATCACATGCAGCGATGCTGGGTGAAAGGTCTTGTTTCGCAGCTACGGCAGTCTAGAGGAGATTATTGTTTAAGGCTTCGCGGTCTTCTTAAATTACAACCGTCCGTATCCCATTACAGCGGTCCTGAACCCAATGCATAATGAACAGCCCTTCCAATAGCTCGATGAAGGCAAGTCTACTTACATGCAAACTTCAATTCAAATGTGGCCATATATGCCTGAGCCGGTCCCAACACAACGAAATGGACGTTTTTCCACAGACCTCAAAGATAGATTCTTCTTCAAACACGAACAAGTGCATACAGGTTGAAGTCCTGGTTCACTGATATCGAAGACTGCGGTGTGGCCGGTAACTTCGCAGCGATGAACGATCTCTGTTGCCTTCGCTCATCAAAAATAATCACGAGCTTGTATCAGCGATGTAATGGCAGGCTAAAATGTCTCACATATGACCGGATGAACGACAATGAGCCGTATCTATGTACGCCTGCTTTTGAATCAGTATCTGTAGTCACAGCGCTACTGAGCAGTTACGAATTCCGAAGTCTATGGAGCATCAATTACCGCGTATCCTGTTATCAGATATTTTACGAGCTAGAGCTAGCTTAATCAAACCTACAGACCTTGTTCAACAAATTCCTAGTGAGGTACTCGTTTTACTTGGTCAGAAACAACCGCTCCCAAGAGCACGAGATCTTTTGGCTTGAAAACATGGCCTGAAGGCATCTGTCTACTAGTCTAATGCAGTGACAAGCCGAAATCGAGAGCGTTTTCCTTCATCTAGTAAACCTGTGGGCGAAAGGTGAAGCTTGTAACATCCATGATGCTGGCCACAACTCACTTGCAACGATCGCGGTGGCACATAACCGTTACAAGGCTAAGTTACACGTACAATATTATCGCATCATCGCTATACGACGTCACTCAGTAGCTACGATATCTCTATTCTGATCCGATCAGCAATTGGAATAGAGCCGTCAATTCCTACAAGGTGATAGAAGGCACATAGCGATCACCTGAGACTGGTGAACAACGTAGGAAGATAGATACAGAAGAAAGACTGACACATACGCCATTTCCCACCGTTATATCCCATTTACGCGACGTTTCTGTCCTTCTTGTTTGTTTTGCTTATGCTTTCATGAGGGAAAGAAGTGCTTTCAGGAGTATTAATAACACCGAGCTAAGAATTGTCGTGAAAATACGATATGGCTGATAGTTTTCCAACAGTGGTACTTATAAGAGGAAACCACGCATCTTATGTTGTCAAGCAGGGGCGGCGTACAGGGGCAATATCTGAACTTTTATCATTATGTTCGATTCGACGAACGTTCACCCTGGAGCGGAACGCTCCGTCTTCTCAAGCATGTCATTTGATGTCTATCCTAAGTGCATCTTTTGAATAAAGATAAGGCTTAAGGACTGGTTGATAATCATGATTGTTAGCCTTTGTCTTTCTCTCATCCATGCAAGCGGTCTTGAGGTATCATTTTGAACTGAATTGCCTTGCCCGATTCTTAGCTTTGATAACATCCATTCACTGGATAGTATGTATCGTCTGCGAACTGGACAGACGTACTTCTGACAATTGAGATTCAATTTGCCAGGTGATGTCTCATCTTAGGTAATACCAAGAGGGACCCTCGGACCAGTACTCGTAGAGAGCGATAGGCTGGTGGTGTGGATCGACTCGGTTATCGGCAGGCAGGTGAGACGGAGTTGGGCCCCATCACAAGTGTTCCAGATTTCGTTGAAGCCCCTGGCTCAGACTGGAAAGCCCCCCCAACATGGCACATCTACCAAACCCAAGAACTTGTCGCCAGCCCGAAAGCTCGCACTTGCGTGATACCTCAGTCTTCACATTCACAGCTATGCTAGTGTAGAATTGGAATCACTTGGAATTGACTTTTCCATCCTAAAATCTCGTTCTACGGTCGTTCCATGCACGATCCGTCTTGATAGACGTGCAGACATTGCTTTACCGCTCGTTTCATAACCGCCCGTCCTGCGCTAAGCACTTGAAAGATATGAAACATGTCAACGCGACACTACAGATGTATCAAAGGGTTTGCTTGGCTGAGCACGGATGACAACAACAGGGGTCATCGCAAGTCCACTTGACCTCCTCTGCTAGGGAACCAGGACTCAGGAGCGCAAGAATTTGTTCGGAGTTCCATTGGACATCATCCCTCCCATGATGGGATGCCCATCCCTCGCGCGTGAATTGAACTCTCAAACAGCCATTGTAGCCGAGCAGAATGAGCCGGTATATCCTGTATTATGGGGGAAAGAACCCCGTTTGCGGATCTTACGATAGACAAAACCAAGACGGTCCCCAGGTTTGATTATCCTCCCCATACACCGTTGTACGATTGCTATTGTTCCCTCGTTCTGCATTTTCCAGCACGTTGACCCTCCCGTTGTTACTTTTTTTTCCAACATCAAAATGCCCCCCAAAAGTAATCACTACTCTACCGTGTCGCACTCGGATACCTATGATGATTCCACTACTGAAGTTGACGAGTCACTCATGGGCGATGACAAGCAATGGCACTCAATAGATCTGAACGCGCAAGGGAAACAGGCAGGAAAAACTTGGAAAGAAGTCAAAATTCTCTTGAGGAGATATCGCTGGCTTATCGACACACTTCTCCTCCTTACGAATATTGGTCTCTCACTAGGGCTGTCATTACTGTTGTACTACCAATTTGAAGACGCCAAGTTCCCGTCGCGAATGACACAGATTGGCGGCGATTACACAGGCGCTGGCCCGCAATGTGAGTTAGCCCCCCAGACTATGCCATGTTCTAGTTCACTATCCTAATTATTTTGACCTGCAGTCCCGATCGAGATCAAGAAATTTGATGCCGACCATGCCGTGGTGCCTCCTAACGCAACTGAATTTCTTTCCGAAGCTACGCTCAACCAATGGCGATCGCTTTTGCCTGGTAACGCCATAGCCGGGACCTCAACTACAATATTGATATTTCACTAACACCGTTGTAGCTGGTGCCGGTTGGAAATCGGAGGACGACGGTCCTTTCTTCACCACTACCATGACCCATCAATTGCATTGCATCGTACGCTTCAACTGTCCTGATTCCTGTTTCTACTGACTTCTTGTAGTTCATGATGGGACGCATCTACTCCGGGATAGTCGCCAATAAGACTGATATGTCTAGAACCGAGGCTGATATCCATTTCTATCACTGCATTGACTATCTGAGACAAGCAGCCATGTGCTCAGCGGATCTGGCGCTTGAACCACATTTGATTACGGACGCGGACGATAATGGGCCTGGAGATGGCAGTTGGAACGGCATGCATGGTAGGCAACTTCTCCCCTTTCGACAAACTGTAGACAATTCCAAGCCAAGGGGTGTCAAACTCAAAGAGCGAGAACTAATTCGGACGTACTCCCAGTCTGCAAGAACCACAATCAAGTGATCAAATACGTAGATCGTAAGTTAGAACAATGAACAACTCCAGATTGACAATAATTTAACACCAAGTCACAGGACAAATCAAGGAAGGCGTTCGTGTGGTTCTGCCGATAGATGACTGAGCACTAGATTTTATAATGATTTTTGAGTTGCAGCGTCTTTATAGCATTGAGAATAGAATATAACAGTCATACATCTCTTCGGACTCTTAACGAATTAATCGTACGCAGCACCGTCGGCCCGCATAGTCGCCTCCTTTACGGAAGAGATTGTGCAGTAGGAGATATTCACCCATGGAATGGATTCTAGGTAACCCAAACTCATGTTGGTTGGCGCCAAGACCCACGCCGCAAGCCTGTACCCACGTTCTTACCTAAGAGTCTCTTCTGCGCAAGACATAATTGGATTGCGCCGCACGCAACAGCTGACTTGAGTCCAGTCAGTGCAACCGCACACATTGGCGCCAGCGGATCGCGAGCAGGACTAACAAATAAGTTTGAGTTCTGTAATTGGGAAGTGTCTTTCATGGATGGCTGTCAATTTTCCATAGCGTCAATGCCTGTGGACGGAGCTACTCACATGCCTGCTTTCGACTTTGCTTGCCAGTTAAAGTTTTGGCCATAGCCTGATTTGCCTGGGACTAAAAACCTCTGGCTCTGGAAGTCAGGCAGCCGGACAACACGTCGAGTTTCTTCCGCATCTCCGCTCTGTCATTCTCCAACCTACGCTCCATTCGTCTCGTCCGAATGAGCAACTAGGCAAGCTGGCGATTGTTGCATGCTTTGAGAGACTTGCGATCTTCATGCATCTACTAGGTCTTGTCTCATTTTGCCTTCTCCTCACTGCCCACGGAACACGCTCCAAAAACTGTTTCCGAAGACCGCCTGGTCCTGGTCCCTCAAGTGACTTCCGAGACAACCCCATGTAAACCGTTGGGAACCCAACTTGGTTCTACACTTGGAAACGGACTTTACGGCAGTCGAATTACTCCTTTTGCATGAAGCGACGTATCCGACAAGTGAAGCAACGCATGCTTCAATTATCTATAGATCAACCCCATCGCGAGGGATTCTTTGGATGAGAACTCAACAACGCAGCAAACACGCGAGCGCTGGGCATGCTCTGGACGGTCAGCTTTAAAGGCTTTCCTTCGCACCAAGATCCGACTTTGAGCCCAGTGTACTTTATTCAGATGTTCAACCACAATCCCTCTGTGGGAGACATTACTTGCCATTACTTCAACAATACTAACTCCGTAGCATCCACCTCGACGACAACATCCACATCCCCTACTTCGACAGCGTCAACTTTGACGGAAGTTTTTACACTGGTTGAAGCATCCCAAACCGCGTCACCTAGTTCCAGCGGAATGAGTAACGGCGCATCTACCGGTGTAGTCGCTGGCATTGCAGTGGGCGCCGTTGTGGGAACACTGGCCACCATAGGCCTAGTGGGCTGGGCTATCTGGAGGCACTTGCGGAAGAAGGAGAAGGAGCAGGGTCATAGGAGCAGGGTTACCGGGGCAAGCGACGTGGGGAATTTTTCTGCTGTTCAAGGAATCGGGCCCTCTCCTCCTGTTCGTTGGAAGCACGAGCTTTCTATGGACGCTCAGCAACCTCATTATGAAGCTGATGGGACAGAAGGTGTGAGGTATGAAATGGCCAGCCAATCAGTCACGACAAATAACGAGAACAAAGGTTTGAGGGTGAAAAGCGACGGAATGTCGAGGTAGCCGTGAGCACCATATGTATGAGTCGGAGGTATATTGGTTACGTGAAAGCTATCGAGAGAAAAGCTCAACATCAAATAGATGAGGTACTCCGTGACCACAAGATAAAACAATACTGGCCTTGATATCAGGCTCAGGAATGCCGTCAGTCTGTGGTATTTGGAGAATCACCCTTCCTAGGGATATTGGAAATCATTATGTAATTCCTTACTTACTTGAAGCGTGAAACTAAGCTCCGGAAGCCATCTCTCTATGTTGACATAGGTGGAAACCTAGAGGTCTAGCTCTTCATATGGAATCTTTAATGCGGAAGCCGTTGTTCTGGCACTGATCAAATGGTTCGGAACACGTGTTTGTAGGTGCTTGGTTCACATCAAAACTCCTTTGACAACCACTTAAACTACTCATGCTTTAGTTGCATCCTAATTATCCTCGCCGATGATCTCTGAAGCCGGCTTAAGTACCTGATGCTGAATAACTGACGGGGGCCTCAGCTCACCGTATCGGTTCAATGTTGGAAGTAACAGCCTTCTCGCGCCATCGCAAGAATTGTTGGAAGAGGACGCCTCGAAATTGCCCCTGTAGAGATACTTATTGTCTCCCATAACTTAACACACTTTTTTGGGATAAAGAAACTCTACTAAGGCATGCGAGTGTGTCGTCTCTCGAGATGCTACGGCTCACTCGTATTATGGACACAGGAGGTCTCAGATAGACGATGGTGTGGAAAGAAGTGTAGGTTACCAGTTCTTAGGGTTCAAGAAAAGCTACACCTAGCAGTGCACATGAAATCACTAACAACGATGCCGCTAGCGTGGCAGCCAGGCCAGATATTTACTGTAGCCATGCTTTCACCAAGTTGCTAAGCCCACTCGCCATCCATTCTTCATCAATCTTCGTCATAGCATCAAAACCATGCTCGCCAGGCTGGACCGCCAAATTGAACTCCAACTCAGGGTCAACCTCCCTAACCAACTCTTTCAACGCGATGTTCCCCTTCGCTGGCACAACACTATCATCAGCACCCTGCCACACGAAGACACCACCACGCGGGAGCTTCTGCCCAGCCCTCAACCTCTCAAACGGAAACAGCAGCTTCCTCTCGAGCGGGAACATCTTAGGGAAACCGCCGTGTTGAAGATTGGCGAACATGAGGAGGCCCCTCTCGAGATTTCGGTCGTTGGAGATGAGTGCAGGTGCCTCACCAGTGCGAATCTTTTCAAAATGGTCATCGATGATGCTCTGAGGCAGGGCTAGTCCGAAGACCGGAGCCGTCGGCCTCTCCATGAAGTGAGCGTCGGCAAGGTCGATGCAAGGGTAGGCGGCTGTCACAGCCCGGATTTCCTTGGCATGAGACAAGCCTGTCATGATGCTCAGGTAGCCTCCCGCACTGTCACCAGCCGTAAGGATCCGATCGGTATCGACATCAACGCGGCCTCCAGTCTCCTCCTTGAGAAAAGAGGCCAGCTCCTTATGAACCCAAGCCCAGTGATCCTCTACATCTTCGAGGAGATCGTCGATAGTGGACTCTGGCGCGAGACGATAGTTTGGGCTCACAATCACAGCTGAATGGCGTGCCGCGAGTTCCATGTGCCAAGGCGCGAAGAATCCGGGATAGAGACTCGCGCCGCCGATGAAGCCGCCGCCATGGTAGCGTAGTATGATGGGGCATGACGAGGTCACCGGGCTTGGGGCCTCTGTCAGCTTCTTCGGGATGAGGACATCGGTGGTAATGGAGTGGTCTGAAACTGTCTTGTAAATCGTTGTCAAGATGGTAAAGTCTGAGAAACGAGACATGTCGTCTGGATGCGGCAGGAGATCCATTTTGGCTTGTGGAAGGTGGATTCGGGCCAAGTGGCTTTGTGATAAACGGCGCTAGTTGTTTGAAAAGATGAAAGGGCTTAGCTTCATTGAAGTATTCCGAATTCGCAGGATTTTCAGAGGAGAGCGTGTTCCTGCAATACCAGTTGAGCTCAATATGGGTCTCCCGGGTGCTTTCTGTCCCCGACAGACAAGTTGACCGGCCGATACTTATTAAGAAATCTCCACACTACTATATATTCTCAAACATCCCAACCCCGCGAATAGCATTGACTAGTGGCCTTCGGATGTCGAACATGACATTTGGAGCTCCGTGCTTCGGAATCCGGTCTTTTGAGTTTCGGGAACTAGCAGTCATAGTCTCAACTTGGGCCAAGCTGCGCGAGTCTTGAGTCCGCGCCAGTGGTGGGTGAGAGTTGAGGGCTAAGACGTCTGTTAAATCCGACCCTCGGGCGGCAATTACCCACGGCATGTGTCCGAATTGAACAAGGGCCTTCCAAAATGGGTGATCAGGGGCGTCAAATTTAGGCCTCAGACGATCGCATTGATGGCCCATTTGACGTCAATCTCATGAAGCTTGTTGGGCAGAAGGCCATCTTTGATCGCCACAGACAAGCCTGCGTCATCACTCTGGAGGTTGGCGAATTCATCGCACCTTGAATACTGGTAACTGCCAGTGGCTTTTTTGAACATTAACCTAAATGTAACCGAACAAGACACTGAGCTCTCTCCTCCTTTCAGGTCAAGGTCCTTCAGGTTTGCATTCATCACTTGAATCCATAACTTTAAGCTAGCAACGAAGGTAGCCTCCCAGCCACAAAAAGTATCATCGTTTCAGATGTACTGATGGATATTCTCTTAGATAATCCATTATTTGCGAGTATTCAATAGAAGTTCAGAGCGAACGCATAGGAGATACACCAATTCATTGCAAAAGGCGTCTATAAGGCAATCCACCATACATACCAAAAAGACGAACCATAGCTAAAGTGAGCAGCATAGGCCTGTTGCTCATCAATATTGGTATCATTGATTTCTCTCTATCCAAGACCAAAGGGAGAAAGAAGCTTGATACAAAGAGGGAAAACACACGAAAACTTATATTCACCAGCTAAGCAACAACCGCAAAACATGGCCCGCATCTTTGTTAGCCCTTCTTTTGATATGATATGGAGAATAATATGTACTGGATTTCTCGACACAAATGCAGAAGTCCTAACCTTCAAAGGAGCAAGTTGGGAGCAAGTTAGCAGAAGCCTAGACTAGATGAAGAGGCTGCTTCAGAAGAAAGGGAGGATCACGTTACGCCGGGAGGGGTTTGTATGGACTTAAAAGTTGCATAGACCGCTATGAAATAGGGAATAGGTCGAATACTCGTGGCGTCGAACTTGCTGTGCAGTTCACGATTTCGGCAGTTCTAGAAGCTATTCTTTTAGGTTAGGTATCTCGACGAAAATTATGATCAACCTTCTTTACCTTCGTGGCAAGCGCTAGAAAGATCTCGACTGTCGTTTTTATGAGCTTAGCATTTGCGATAGCTCTTGCGATTTCGAGCATTCTTTTCCCTACCTTAGAGGGTAAAAGAGCCATTTAAAGGTTAGTGATGTGAAATATGTTATGCTGGAAAACTTCAGAGAAACAGATACTCGATCGTTGTTTTTGGAATACGGCTAAGTAGCGTTGCGAAATAGGTTTGCAAGACTTGCAGGTTGGTTCTTGCTACTATCGATGATCAATTTGTTCCTATGGCTATTTACTAAAGTCCTTTTAAAGGCTGTATGTAGTAAATTATCGATTTTCTTCGTTGAGCGCTACCCCTCGTCCGCGGTTTCACGCCCAAGCCTTCTCGGGTGTTTCATGTTGCTACTAAGTCATTGCTTGCTGTCCTTTTTGTAAGGTTGCCTACCCAAGAGATCTTGACGTCTGGCTGGGCGCAGGGCAGGCTGGGTGGAGTAGTTGCAAGTGATGTCGGGGCTTACTTCCGGGAACTCTGCAGTTACCCCCATGGACGGCGGCCCCGATTGCCCTTAGTAGACCAGCAGATGGAACGTCTGTTGATATCGTACTTAGCGAGATCACCACTCATCCCATTGAACAACCGCAGATTTTCGGCGTTGCAAAGCCTGCTACGAGCATGATAGAATTAAGTGGCCCGGCGGCAATGGTCAGCGAAGTCCTATTTCGTCGCTTGAAGAGCCTGGGTAAAGTACTTTGCGGGAGGTCAACTTCTGCCTTCCTGAGACAAAGAGTCCACAAAGAGACTCAGCCGAGAGAGCAGCAATGATAGTGATGAGTAGGGGCCACAGAACGGCGTATCGCACAGTCGCATCACTGGCCAGAGCCTGTGTCATGTCATTGAACCCACATTGTACACGATTTATTGTAACATCAGCCGCCATTGATGGCAGTCATCTAGCCTAATCCTCAAAGTCTTGGCCGCTCTAAGCAATCCAACCATTGTTGGTTTGCTCGTGCGTACTTTTCTACAAAAAAACATATGGCCACCAACTGAACTAGTAGAGCCAGCATCTCAAAAGGCTTCACTCTGTTCTGTGCTGGTGGCGATCTCTATCAATGCGTCTAGAGGCGGGGATCCCAGCCTCGAGTTTGCTCGTAGCCGTGGCAAAGAAGCGATCCATCAGTTGGTGGGCAATTGCGGGAGTTTCGGTGACAGAGTTGTTGTTCAGATGAGAGACTCCGTCCATGAAGGAGCCCGACGAGACTCTGCTGCTTGTTGGAGTGATTGCGTCACTTCCCTCGCTGCGAGACACTGTGCTGGAAGACGTGCTCCTCTAGTCCACGTTACGTTCAGCAGTCGGGGCACCGCCACGCCAGAGGCCGTAGAATCCGTCGCAATTCTTCCACATCTTGATCGTACCGTCCTCGGAGCCAGTTCCGTACAGTTTGCCGTCGGGGGAGAAGGCAATGGACCAGATGGGGCCATGGTGCCCCTTCAGAGTTTCTGACAGCGTGTTAGTGGGTATCCTGCTTCCGAGTTTCTATCCCCAACTCACCAATGTCGCCAGCGTCGTCCCAGCGGCAGACGCGTGCCCAGGTACCCGGCTCTTCGCCCATGATAATCTTGCGACCCTTGAGGTCCAAACCGACGCTTGCAACGCCATGCTTCAGTTCCAAGCGCTTGAGCTCGTCCATCGCTTGCGGGCCTCCCCAGAAGTATACCCATTTGCCAGCGGCCACAGCCAAGACAGGAAGACCGCCTCCAATATCGCCGGGAGAAGTGTGCTCGGGCGCCAAGGAGACAAGCTCGCAGGACTTAATTTCGCCGTCGAGGACCTCCTGACGAATGACGTTGCGGGTGGGCAGGTCGAACCACCTGAGGGTATTGTCGGACGCAGTGACGATCGTGTTAGGATCCTTGGTCCAAGCAATGAACTTGATGGAGCCGGTATGAGTGCCTTCGCCAATTTCAAAGCCAGCTGAGGCAGGCACGGTGATGGGCGTACCGGCGGGAGAGTTGGGGTCGGGGGCGAAATCGCTGAGGTCAAAGACTCGAAGCTTCTTCTCCATGCCTCCTGTGGCGATGAGCTCAGAGTTGTCAGGCGGGTAAGCGACGGCGCGGACAATGTGGTTGTGCTGAAGGGTGTAGAGGACCTCTCCACTGTGAGTGTCCCAGACCTTGCTGCTGGCCATCAGTCACGATTCGGGGTATGAGTGACGTGTGATAGGACCTACGCGGTGAAGTCGGCAGAGGCGGTTGCGGCGTTGGAGGCATCAGGACTCAATCTGGCCTGCCAGACAGCACCCTTGTGGCCAATGAAGGTTCCGATCCTGTATGAACTCTCGTCAGCCACGCGCGGTCAACTGGTCTGGAAGGAGGAAGCTACCAATCCCCAGTAACACCATCGCGCAACATTGGATTACCATCTGCGACAGGGTTAGCGAACCCCTGGTGGCAGCGCAGGATCATCTATCCCCAGCTTACCCTTGCAAGCCGAGATCATGTAGTATTGCTCTCCTTTTTCAAGGCCAGAGAAGCAGACGTGAGGGACAGGTCGAGAGTGACCATGGCAGGTCAGAGGAACATATTGACGCGAGGTCTCGGCAGCGGGAGGGGCAGCGGGAGGGGCAGCGGCAGCCATATCGTCGTTGATGTGAGGGATTCGAGGTACTAGGTGCTTGTTTGTGTTCGTGAGAGTCGCAATTGCAACGTTTGCGCTGTGGAGGGGTATCAAGTTGTCGACAAGTTGGATGGTTTTTTTCTCTTCGGCGATTGACAGTTGCAGGATATGAGGAAAAACGAAGTCAAGGAGAGTCAGTCAGGTACAGCCGTTACGTCGTAAATATCGTGAGGAGTAGGTACGATGGATCGCGTGAGGGCAAGCAGCGCAGTGACGGCAACAGTAGCAATAGCTCCAGGAAAAGAGCGAAAGCACGTCAAGGGAAAGAAAAAAAAGGAGGATGGGGAAAGCTGCAGGAGGATGCGAGAAGCAATGGGAGAGCGGCGCGGGTGAAATAATAGTGGGGTATTCCCCGAGTCGGAGCAAGGCCGATTTGCACCTGGATTCTGTCGGGTACGATTGTTTGGTGGAAGCCGCTGCAAGAGCAGGTGCGAAATGTGAGAGTGTACCTGATGGAAGCCAGTTCCGCGAAAGGAGGTACAAAGGTGCACCTTGTCCCTTGTTCGGAAGGAGCCAAGGAGATTCGATGGACCCCTGAAACCAGGCCGGTCCTGCCACGAGCAGCCAGAAATTCAGAGTGACCCCGCGCTGCTCCGTGCATGTCGCGGATTCTATTCCTACCTACTTACTACCTACCTAAGAAGAGGGGAGCTGCTGAGGTAAGCTTCTTTGCCGTGTGGCTTGCAGGCAACCTTACCTGTCAGAAGCCATATGCTTTGCTTGCAGCCCCCGCAGATGTGGCTGACTCCCCAGGGACAGCCTGCCCGCAGCGGGTATCCGTGAGATACGTAGGTACTGTGGCGTATTGGAGCTTCAGCGTTCCCGCTTCCGTCATCATCGTCTAGCTACCTTACCTACATAACCTAAGGCAAGGAAGGTACCACCCACCACCACGAATCAAGACACGAGCGAGCTTTCCACCTAAAGAGTCACACCTGGACTCTTTTTGAAACCTACCTACTTTTCCCGACCTCCATCACAGATTGCCAGCAATGACGACAGACTTCAAGCTATCCGCCCAGCTGTCCGGCCACGACTCGGACGTAAGTAAACGAACCTTCAACGCTCTATTCGTCAGCTAATGCGCACGCAATCCACAGGTCAAGGCAGTCAGCTTTCCTTCTCCTCAAACCCTACTTACTGCCTCTCGAGATGGCAGTGTACGAGTCTGGCGTCAAACGTCTGGGTCCCCCCCGACTTTCGAACCCACAATCTCAAGTCAAACGTCCGAATTCGTCAACGCTGTCACATACTTTCAACCTTCTGAGGCATACACGGATGGACTGATTGCCTCCGGTGGTAAGGATACCATCGTTGAAGTCAAACAACCCCAAGCTGCGCCGAGCGACAACGCCGAGAGACTTTTGATAGGTCACTCCCAAAACGTATGCACTCTGGATGTGTCGCCCAAGGGATCCTATCTTGTATCGGGCGGATGGGATGCTCAGGCCATCGTCTGGAACATCAACACCTGGGAACCTGAGTATCGTCTCAGCGGTCATGATAAGAGTGTGTGGGCTGTCCTTGCTCTTGACGAGGACACGGTGGTCACGGGATGCGCCGATACGAGCATCCGCATTTACAAGCTTTCCTCCGCCATTGCCGGGGACGCCGAACCACAGTCAACTATCCACACACCTGAAGTCATTCGTGCTCTCGCAAAGGTTCCCAAGAGCCATTCGAGCGGAGCTGATATTGCAAGTGCCAGCAACGATGGCATCATCCGGCTTTGGAAGCTGAATGGTCAGCAAGTTGGGGAGCTAATCGGCCACGAGAACTTCATCTATGCTTTGACAAGTCTACCTTCGGGTGAGTTAGTCAGCTCTGGAGAGGATCGCACTGTGCGAATATGGAAGGGAAACGAATGCGTTCAGACCATCACACATCCTGCCATCTCGGTCTGGGCTGTTGCTGCGAACCAGGAATCTGGCGACATCATCACAGGAGCCAGTGATGGCGTTGCGCGTGTATTCACGCGCAGCTCTGAGCGGGCAGCCAGTGCCGATACCATCTCCGCGTTCGAGGAGTCGGTGAAGGCTTCGGCAATTCCTCAGCAACAATTACCAGATATCAACAAGGAGAAGCTACCTGGCCCGGAGTTCCTTCAATCTAGGTCGGGTACCAAGGAGGGTCAGGTGCAGATGATCAACGAGGGAAATGGACTGATCACTGCCCACCAATGGTCCCAAAGTGAGTTTGACCTTAGGCACTACTCTCTCCGATACACGGCTAACGGCGTATAGGTCAACAACAATGGATCAGCATTGGCACCGTAGTTGACTCCGCTGGAAGTAGCGGGAAGAAGACAGAACACAATGGCAAGTCTTATGACTACGTTTTTGACGTTGATATTGAGGACGGAAAGCCACCCTTGAAGCTGCCTTACAACCTATCGCAAAACCCTTACGACGCCGCGACAAAGTTTCTCAATGACAACGAGCTGCCCCTGAGCTACCTGGACAACGTGGCTGGCTTCATCACCCAGAACACCCAAGGTGCCACTCTAGGCCAGTCAGCACCCTCAGGTGGCGCTGATCCTTACGGCACGGAGTCGAGATATCGCCCTGGCGAGTCTGAACCTTCGGCTCCTAAGCTCCTGCCGCACACAGAGTACCTCTTCATCACTGCCGGCAAATACGATGCCATGATTAACAAAATTCTCACAATCAACGCGAACATGATTTCGTCTGGTCGCAAGGACTCTGCTCTGAACCCCAACGAACAAAGCATACTCAAGGCCGTCAAGGAGGCCATTGAATCTTCGACGGCCGTTAGCCAACAAGGCATCGATCTTGCCGTCAAGATTGTCACACACTGGCCTTATGCCGAGCGACTCGCTGGTCTGGATCTTTTGAGATGTGTTGCTCCGGCACCTCTCGCTGCCAAACTAGCACTTCCAGGTGCCTCTTTCCTCCAGGTCGCTGCGACCAGCGCTTTGGAGACGACAGACGGTGCCGCGCCCAATGAAAACTCGGCCATGATGGCACTCAGGGCATTTGCCAACATCTTCAGCTCCCCTGAGGGCCGAGCGCTAGCCGCGAAGGAGGCTCCTCTTGCAGCGAGCGTCCTCGAGCGTGTGTTGGGTATTTCTGGTGGCGCTGCGATTGGGCCTTCTAATCGCAATGTCCTAGTTGCTGCGACTACTACTCTAATTAACTATGCCGTGCTCGCCTCCAAGGAAAAGTCCAGGCAGGAGTCGAAACGTCTCATTCAGGCCCTTGGGAAGATACTCTCTACGCAATTGGACTCGGAGGTTATCTACCGAGCGCTTGTGGCTTTGGGAACGTTTGCTGCTACCAACAATGCCGAGGTGAAGAGTCTGGGTGGCGAGGGTTGGATCAAGGGGGCTATCGACCGCGTGTCGGAGCCGCGGGTGAAGCATGTGGGACAAGAAGCTCTCCAACAACTGTGAACGGTGCAGAGTATGATGGGATTCATGTGGGGTAATGAAGCTTGCGTTATGGAGTTTTCGGAAACATGACTTGGGGGACGGCCGTGTGATGGTCATAAGAGTGCGCGCCTGCTTATGCTCCGGCGAAACGGGAGGAAGGGGTGAAACGCCGGGAGGGTTGCGGGTATCATAAAGAGTCAAGTAGTTGGCCATGTTGGACCGCACCGCTTTCCATAGAGCAATGGATGCCTCGGTTACATTTCATGGCGTTCTCCAGTGTGGCTGATTTGGTGTGTCTGGTATAGTTCAGCGTTCGATGTTATGACTACAAATACTCCTAGGGTTGTCGTTCGGCCATTATTGTCGGACAAGGCTGCAAAGGGGATCCAACGAAACATGTGCTGGTCAACATTCCAACATCCATCCACCACATCGAATAGCACCAGTCTGTGAAAGTTTCTGAGTTTGTTTGTAATTGTGCCCGCAGTGAGCGAGCATTGTTGATGGGGTTACTCCAGAAAAGAATGAGTACTTCGGGTAAAAGAGGAAGGAAAAACCACCTTCGGGCCGCAGCCACATTTGAAGCCATTCCCCAATTCCCCCCCCCCCCCCCAAAAAAAAAACGCCGTCTTTAATGCCTCCCAAGAATGTACAATATTTCCCATGGTATAATCCGTCCATTGCGTCCATTCGACCCTCAAAACAACTCATCCGTGAATTTGGGCCATGCCGTCGACTCACATCAAGATCCAAAGCGCACCGAGCAGAAGCGGGAGCCCACCAGCGACGGAGAAGCTTGTTGTTGTTCTTGCGCCAGCGGATGTTCCTTGCACATACTCCGCGCCAGACTCTTTCGTCGTGATGGTGTAGACGTCACCGAAGCCAATGTCGGTGGAGTTGAAGCAGTTTGTCTCGTTGACCTTTCCGATTTTCGGGTCGCCTGGCTCGGCGAATTCAATATCGACGCACTGTTGTTGCGGTATTAGCACCTTTCTGCCACTCTCTCTCCCCCCCTCTCTGTCTGGCTGAGGTAGGGGTTTGGGGAAGACTTACTGAGAATAGAGCGGCGCCGTGCACAGCAAGCTCAACAATCTGGATCGTGGCGTGATCGCCGGCCTTGACGGTGGTGTTTGCCGGGAGAGGCACTTGCGGGAGGCAGACGGTGCCCGGATAAGGGTTCTTGCTTGGGCCGAGGATTT
Organism: Colletotrichum acutatum; assembly: GCF_030867785.1. NCBI lineage: Eukaryota > Fungi > Ascomycota > Sordariomycetes > Glomerellales > Glomerellaceae > Colletotrichum > Colletotrichum acutatum. Next base: position 25,506 of record NW_026849170.1, read on the forward strand.
GGAAGACGGGGACCATGGGGAAGGACATATTGAGGGGACCACCGTCGGGCCCGTCGCTGCCGAAGCCCATGTTGGCATACATCATTGCCTGGGCGTGGCCCTGGAACCAGCCTGGTTGGAAGGCAAGGGCACCACCTGTCGTGGGCCAGTAGGTGCGGTTTTGGGTGACGTGCATGCCGCCGCCTTTGGGGATTGATTAGTGAGGCCGAGTCTTTCACTTATAGAGTGAATGAGGATTGAAGTATGGCCTGGGAGAGAGCCATGGCGATAGCGAGGGGAATTGAAAAACGGCCCAGGAGTGAGGACTTACATGGGTAGTTCCATTGCATGCCGTAGGGGAATGTGTCATTGGTAATAAGGTTATTACCGCGCCAGCCCGGGTAGGAGATGACGATGTGGGCTGAAGCTGTCGCCGCGAGGACAAGTGCTGATAGTGTTGAGAAGAGCATCTTGGCGGTTTGTGTGTGTAAGGTGGCCGTCGAAAGTTGGCGATTGTGTTTTTCCAACGACAAACTCTTCCTTTTCTTCACTTGGACTCCGTCTTCTGCAAATTTCCACTTTCTTGTTCCACAACCTTTTTGCCTGGTTGCCTGTCCGACTGAATGGCTTTTTAAGTCCGCCTGGAGATCTTTGAGATGGTCGGATGGTTTGTGTCAGTCTTTGGGGCAAACCTCGCTTGAGACAACAAAAGATTCTCGAAACCAAGCCCAAGCAGACAGCTTTGTTCAAGAACAAGGTTCCTGCGATATCAAAGAGTATTCTTCTCGTGGCACTAGGTCAGTCGAGTAGGAGAGAAAAGAAGGAAGAGGGCGCAAGTGGGAGGCGGCAGGCTGAATGATATTTGGGCGGGGACGGGAGCCCGCATGGGAAGGTACCTACCTACTTTAAGGCCAGGAAGATGGCCCGGCCGACCGATCCAGCCGCCGGACCATGGATGGATATTCATTTGTGCCGTGCCATTGGATTCGCACCTTGCAGCCGTCCAATTGAGCTTGGTCGACCTGGTGTGCGCGTGGATGTGTAAATGCGAATGGGGGCACTCCATCACACCGGGAAAGGGACGGGTGGGCTGGCAGATAGACTGCAGTAGCCAGTAGTGTATGCGTATCCTTCACGCCTTCATCTGCAAGACGATGGGCAATGGCTCCCGTTCCCCTTGCCGGGCTAGCGACGCAGCCAATGGCAGACAGAAGCGCCCAGGCAAGTGAGAGTCGCTGCGGGAGTGGCAGGGGATTGTTCAGTCGAAGGTGGTTGTTTGGGAGGCACGAGGCCAATGAGACGCCGTATCACCCGGGTGGCAGAGGGGATCTCGACGATGAGTGGTGAGAGGGAGAGGCGATGAACAAGGATGCTGCGAGGTGTAAGCGCCGGCTTTACACTACTACATGTACGTTGGCTGCAGGATGCAACCTGGCACCGCTGCCCCAGCAAATCCCCGTCCTTATCTTGTGGCTGTTTGTCGGACCTCTCCACGCTCATATTTAGTCGACGCACAGACCAATAAGACGGTAATCCAACGGTATACTAGGTATTATCTGGTCGACTGACATTGAACAGGACTGACTAGGGTATTGATAATTGTTGATGTTAAGTTTGTGCAACACCCCTCGGTGATGATTCGATCCCGTCGTGTAACATCCGAGTTGAAATGACCGTGATGGCATGGACGCGTCGGCTCTGTCAACCCTGACGAGCGCTTGCTCTTCCTCGCTCTTGTGCTCTATGCCACGTGGTCGGTAAAAGGGTAGAACTTTAGACACAGAGTGTGCCCGTCGTAAAGGACGCCTGACCTCCGTCAATGAAAGCCGAAGGGCGGTAAGCTGACGGCGTGGGTTGCGTCTACCTATTCTGAGATGTCCAGCCGCCTCATAAGGTGATGCAGATCAAGAAAGTCAGCCTCAAAGAAATAATTGACCTGGTTTTTTTTTGGGGGGGGGGGGGGGAAGTCGAAGGAGTACCTACCTAGGTGGGTAATCCCGGGCAGGGTCTCACCTCAGAGACCATCGACATGTTGTGGAGGGGTTTGCAGCTTGCTGCAGCTACCTAGATACGGAGCACAGGTAAGTGCCAATACCTGAAGATAAGGTACCTATTTTGCCATACTTACTTGCCTTAAGGTAGGTCAGTAGGTGAGAGTAGCCTCAGAGACCGACGGAGAGAGGAAATTGTATTGATTTGTTTTAGAGTGTAAATTTTGAGTCGTTGAGTAGGTATCTAGGTCAACCTCGTTCCACCCAAAATTTAGAGGGAACAAAAGATGGACGTTTATGGTAACCTCACATCGTTGCTTCTATTCTTGGCCTTTCCTTCCACCTTGGTACCTCCTGCAATTCTGCCGGGAAGGAGCAACGCTACTGTCAGATTTTAGTAGCTGGAGGCGTGCAACCCTCTCCGCCTTCTATGCTTCCTGTCCTTTCCACCTAGGTAGTGCACCTCTGGGTACCTTAGCTTATGGGCTTACCTCAGGTATCCGCACTGCAGCCTGAATTGTGCACCTTGGTTCTAGGTCTTCCTATTCTCCTGCCTTTCTTACCTTACGTAAGACGATAGGGGCTTAAGCTACGTAGTCTTCACCGCCTGCCAATTGACATCCATGGACCCCGCCCTATCAGCAGGCGGTGGCCACTTTCTGCCGCACAAAAAAGTCCATCCCACCACCATAGCATCTTGCTTCCAAGGCAAAATCATTGACCCCGCGCCGTCGGACTCGCCCATCATGGCCACAGCTGAGCAACCCGAGTCTGACAAACCCAAGTATGACGAATGGATTCAGGTCAAATCGAAGTCCCGGCTCCGGCGAAGCGCCCCCAGGCCACCTGTTAAGGGTCCTGCCGCAATCTCCAAGCCTGCTGAACCCCGCAGCCACAAGTCTGTCATCGAAATTACGGCCGAGTACCACTCCTTCAAGTCCAAGTGGCGCGAAACGACATGTTGCCTCGGTCTAAAGAAGCTGGTGAGGGATAATTGTGAAGGCCATCGAAGAGTCCGCAAGGCGATGTGTCTCGGCGTGGGCACGTTCGATCCAGAGGATGGAGGCTGGGACGCAAAGAGGAGGAGTTATATCCAGCTCGACGCCTTCTTGTCCGTGGTCGAAATTCTATGTATGCCTACGCTTAGCTGTTGCAATCATTTATGCCAAACTGCACTGCAAGGCCTCAGCTAACCGAATCCCCAGCCGATTTGTACAATGAGTCGATACCGTGCTCGTTCCAGGAACCTCGCTTCACTCCCAGCGACATAGCATTCCTTACCGGCCTTGGTCATGAGGTTATCGAGTCCCCCGCTGCTTTCGAGGCCGTGGATGAAGAGGCGCTTGTGTTCGCGATACACATGTATCGGCCAATATACGAGGCGACGCTCGAGAAGGCAGTGCCTGCCATGTTTGTCGGGACAGGATGGGACGTTTGGGATGAGTGCGTAAAGGTACCCCTTCATGGCCGCCCAATGTTTATTGACATTTGACTAGATTCGCCTCAATGAAGGATGGTGAGTTCAAGTGCATGAGTGATATGCATGCCTCGCATAAGCACTTCCGCTTCCCACAGGATGGTACATTCACTACATTCTCAAGCACGTGTGTGTACTGGCGGCCAAAAGCCGAGACCGTGGCTCAACAAGAGACTTCGGTTGGCGAGAAGGACCCTCAAGAAGATATTACGATTGCCGCCCCCGGGACAAGTACCCAGATAGAGGAAAGCCCTCCAGTTCCCCCGAATAGAGAGTAGGGCTTAGAGCCTTGGATACTGACCCTGTCGATAAAGGTGTGAGACTTCAAGTCAAGAATACCCCAAAGAAATCAGCATTACCACTACGGGGCTTTGTGTCACTATACTCATAAGCTTGCTGTGTTTGAATTGAGTATTTACTGGTTGTCCTACTAAGCGCAGGGCATCGAGTAGTCAACAGTCCTTTGCAACAAGAACGATACATGTGTACAAAACAACCGAGCAGGTAGTTCCTAGCGTCCATGGCCAACTCGTTCCTCGCAACATACCGGAAGACTTTAGGTTGACGCCAGACGCAATACGCAAACGCTTTCTCACTTCCACCAAGATCAAGAATACACAGCAAACCCTCCTACACTCACACTGCTAGGAACTTGTCCATCACAGCCCTCCCTCTCTTGGTCGGTCATCACAAATATCACCTCCTTGGCACCAGAGATCTGTTTAAAGCCAACACGGAAGCTCCCCACGTTCAAGATGCGCCCTCTCTCTCACTGGAACGTCACGCGCCAGACAGTCCGGGTCAAAGCCCTTTACCGTGACCTTGGCCACACCCATCACCTTACTCTCCGTAACGTAACCCGGCATAAAGGGCGACGACACCGGCATATCTCCCGACGCAACAACAGGGTAAAGCTCTAGTAGAAAGGACGTCAACAATCTCGCTTTGACCGCATCATTATCGCAACCCAGTGCTTCATTACGGCTGCTATTGAAATGCTCTTGCACAATCCTCCTGACCTGCACGACCAACTCGGCAGGCTTCCCAAAATGATAAAGAAAAAGAAACGGCGTCTGGAAGCCAGGCTCTTTTCCCGGCAGATAGTACCCGCGTCGAAGTCCCGTTCAGGAGTCCCCGGGCCACGAGACCCGAGAATCTGTCCGATATTAGGTCCGGGTTGAAGTCGGCGCGGTACAACAAAGTCCGATTGAAGAGTGTGTCGACGACGGATACCGCTGCTCCAAGGACTGGCGCTGCCACGCCGAGGGTAAAGTTACCCAATGCGTACTCCAACCTGCAGCTTGCCTCACGCATTCCCTGGCCGTGGAGCTGATATTAAGGTAGTCTTGGGCATGACAATGAAGCCCATCTTCTCATGAGTCTTGACCAAGCGGTGCACATCACTGGCTCGACAGTCGGGTAGCTAGCCATCTTGCGGCCAGAGTACCTATAATCTGTGCCAGTTCCCGCGGCGAGGTGAGCGCAATCAGGGGGAACAGAGTGTGAGATGTGTTCCAGATACATTAGAAGCTATCGAATGCGGATGAGGATTGTCTGTTTATTGCAACAGCGCGTTATCCGTGGCGTTGTTCGGTGAAAGAACGTGTATGAGAGACTTCGAAGGAACTCGCTCGTGTCCTTCGAAAGCACCGTACGGCCTAGTCTCTCCTCTCTTACAGACTATTAGTCGCCGCAACGACCTTCTCAAAGATCGGCACCGGTATATTCCGCTTATGCTATTGCAAGCTCGACCAAACGAAACGCACGAGATCCCACGATGGATTAAGACCAGAGACTTTGGCGTGAAACGCACGATGGCCCCGACCCGCGACGGTTGACTGTTATCTGGCCTATTCCAGTGCTCGGCCACAGGCACCATATTCTAGCTATCTAGTTCGGAGCGACTGGCGTCTATTCCGTTGACATTTCTTCTAATAAAATACGCGATCCTTCATGGCTATCGCGATCGCTAAGGCGTCTTACTGGAAAGCCGAGCACTTGAACTGGCTGGGACCAAAACTGCTCCGCCGCGTAACGTTCACAAACTCCCGTTTCTCAGCGTAGTCTGCAGGCATCTCGTCGTCGGTAAAGGAATGTTCCGAGCTGTCTGGTTAGTTCAGCACCAGTGTCGGCGAAGAGTCTTCGGGGAACGTATACCGTCCGGGGGAACGTCGCTTGCGTAAAGGCCAGCTCAGGTCGTACGCCGTTGACGAGCGGCGTGCTAAAGGAGCCAAGAAACTCGTGTCACTGGCGCCCTTTACACGTCGGAGGGACTTCGGCTCCCTGAGCGTATGGCATTCCGCAAAGACCTTGCACACGACGGACATGATGCAGAAATTCCTGTAGCTGCCGGCCGAGCTCCCGAATTCCGGAGTCGTGGAGCAGTAATACGCCCGGGTCAGTTCAGCTTACTTGGATATTCAGCCGGCCAGGGAGTAGCCCGCGACTTGGATGGCAACTTTAGCCATGCCAAAGGTGACTGAGGCTCCGGCGAAGACATCAACAGGGCTGCCGTTGTGTGCTGTGCTTATGAAAATGTTAACGTGCTGCCTTATAGAGCCGAGGATTCCAGAACACGATGCCAATACTGCACACCATCCATTCTCCATCATCTGACCTAGCACTCGAAAATTGTCATCAAATCTGGGATCGGCTTCAGGGCGGAAATATCGGATGATCATGGCAAAAGTCTCCCAGCCAAGTGCCGAAATTGCTTTGGATGATGAGACGTGTATTGTAATGTAGAATAACCTTCTGCGGGCATGCTATGTAACATCCGCTAGCCAACCTGTTCCTTGACCGTCCAGCTTCAAGCTTGCGGGAGATCCTTCATGTTAGGTTCCACTTCACGTTCACTCTGCCCTCCTGACGTGTTGTTCAACTAGTCTCAATAGAACCCTTTCGTTCGTGTTCGTATCCCGCAGCTTCATTGCATATATAACCAAGATTAGGATGCCTCTGACGGCTCGACTTTCTAGGCCTTTCCAACAAGGTTCTCTTGGGCTCCGTGTCCGGAATTATGGGGTTCATGTCTAATAACAATTATACATACTGCCGATCAGCATCGCAAGAGGAACTTAACTTTCGTCTTATGGAATTAAGGGGAGAGCCTTAGGTTTAGATGGATCAACTGCTTGCTCAAGCTATCAAAATTAGTATGCAAAGGAAAGACCAGGTCAAGACGGTAACATACTAGCCGAGCGAGACATACATAAAAGCGGTACGACTGCCTAAAAATCCGAGTTAAATGGGTTAATTGATCTTCCAGACTTGCTGTTGATGGAACCTAATGAGCCTTGCTCTCAGTCATCCACAGTTTTCATGCTGTTGCGCGAAGCGGGGCCGTCCTGAGGGCGGCCCGATCCCGAACTCCCATGAAAAGCTTCACCCGGGCTGGACATCCGCTCAGCTGCAAAGCGCAAGTTTGATGACGGACATGGCCGAAACTGACCGTGCGAAGCTTCAAGAAACCCCCCGAATCATGAGATGGATGCCTTCCCGGAGCACAACCCACCTATGAGTTCTGGGGCTCTGTTGTGGTTCTAGCTTCTGTTCCTTAGCTTATGCGGGGTTCGTAGCTTACTGGATGATTGCTGGGGATCCCAGCCAACATGATCCTTGAACAAGCTGCGGAGGGGGCACAGGGAGCAACTCCCTTTCTTCGGTCGCTGATCGGACGATAATAGCCTTACTCCTGCTGTAGACGCCCACCTCGCAAACCCCTCTCGTCAACGTCTGTCTTAATCCAACAACGACTGATCATCGCCCATCCAGCTCACTGTCATCCTCGGCCGGACATTCGCTTAGTCGAGAGCTTCTCGCATGGCACGAAATCTCTCAAATAGCCGTCTCAAATGGTGACATCGCCCCATGAATACGACCGCGCTACAATCCGTCTCTCAAGGCATAACAGCGACTGCGCCGCTGCCGGAGGGTGTGCCGGGCAAAAAGTCAACGAAGAAACGCGTCAGGAACTTTTCCGCCGATGACCGCGCCGCCCATCGCATTTTTGAAAGGGGTCGTCGCGAAGCCTTCAAGGAACGCTTGATTGTGAGCATTGACGGGCGAGACAAAAGCAGCTGTTAACTTTGTACCCAGACTGATCATCCAATCCACAGGAACTCGCCGGCCAGCTACCAGTCCTTGCAGACACTGATCCCGAGCGGCTGTCGAAGCATGTCGTCGTTAATGAGAGCATTGCCCGGCACAAGCTCCTGGAGAACCGATGCGTTGACGCTCTTCGAGATATTGAGTCCTTGCTACGAGAGCGCGATGAGCTGTTGGCAGAAATCAATGTCTGGAGAGGCAACGCCGGCGCGAGTCCCCAGCTGCCGAAAAGCATGTCTAATATTGCGGGTCTTGTACAGACTGAGGATGAAATGCTGAGTCGCGAAGCAAAAGGCCATCCCATACGCGAAGGAAATGGTTCCAGCGAAGACAAGGGGTCTCGTGGCGGTCAAGCTCAGGCTGCGATGGCAATTGGCACCCTCCCGAGCGAACCATCTAATCTCTCGCAGCTTCTGGAAGTGGATCAGACACACGATATCAATCCAGTCCCAAACCTTGACGACTTATTGCGCGACACGTCATGGTCTCAGACTACCCAAACTCATCTACCAGTGTTCCCCCCCGCACCTCCTCTTACGAGCCCAGACGACATTCCAATCATACTGCCCCCCATCTCACAAGGTCCTCTGCCAGTGGCGACATCAGAAGCAGCCGACTATCGAATGTTCGTCGACGTAAACCCAACACAGCAGGCGCTGCTTGTCAATATGGGCACGATTCAGTTTCCTGCTCCGGACGAGAACTCCATCGAGCTACCAACCGTTCTGCTTAGGTCTGACTATCTTTCTCGAACCAACTTGGATCAAGAACCACTGCTTCAGCACTCTCAGCATTGGGTCTCTTGGCATGGATAGTCTATTCAATGCTCCGGATCCTTATGTACTCTAGCGAACGCCACTTCATGACTATTCGTACCCCGGACATACCAACGATACCGTTCATCTTAGATCTGCTTCAGGAGCTCCTGAATCTTTCCCTGACTGCTCTTCTCGCCTCCGATGAAGAGCTTCAGCGCATCTGATAGCCGAGTCGTCGTAACGAGGTCTGTCTCGATAGCCCTCTGTAGCGCAGCACCACCATCAGCAAGGTAGTCAACGTCAGTGCGGGCCAGCTTTCCGTCCCACTCGGCCGCCGCCAGAGGGTCGATGGTGGCGAGCTTCTTCAGCCGCTCAGGGGTCGGGCCGATGTCCTTGTAGACGTGAGCTGGTTTCGGCACGCCTTCGCCTGGCTGCTTGGCCCCGTCATAGGGAAGCTTGGCCAACTGGTCGAGGACGGTGTGGGATATGGTTGCAGAATGGCATCCCATTTCCCCCGCCGCCATGGCCTCTTTGGCTGAGATGAAGCTAAAGAGAATAGCTTAGCGACGCTTGGAACAATAACAGTTCCTCGTGCGCTTACCTGGCATTCTTGACGAGGGGCTGTTCTTTGCCGGTCTCTTTGTACAGCCGCTTGTATGTCTCAATGATCTGGATGATTCTTGCCGACATAGGATGTTGCGTCGCTGGGTCCTCGACATTCGGCCAGAGGGCATCCGGCTCATCGTGGGCCCGCACCTCTGCGATAGACATCAGTGAGGAACGCTCAACAAAGTAGGCGTGTGGACCCGACCATTGTAATACGGGCTGATGTACAGCATGCCTGCCTGGCTGCAAGCAATAGCTTGAGGCAGGCTGAACAGCGCTGTCCCTAGGGTGGGTATCCCTTCCGATGACAAGATCTTTGCAGCGTTCAAAGCTGGCCCGGTAGATGGTATTTTGATGCAGTATCTATCGCGTCCGATACCGGCCTTGGCAAATTCGCGATCGTAGAGGCGTGCATGATCGAGGGTCTCCTGTGTCTTGTACGCGTTGGACGGGAGAGTTTGCAAGAGGACTCGGCCGCGAATAGAGTTGACGTTTTTCTTGCACATGAGAACGGCCTGGCAATTTGGGGTCAGCTCACTGTATTATGGCACCAGGAATTGGTTCAGTGCAGACCATGCGAGTGTAGATGGCAAGCCACCCTTCATTCTTCAGTTCCTTTGCAGTCTCGAGGAAAAGATCCCTGTTCGATTCATGGCCGAGCTGGATATCAACCCAGAGCTGGTTGCTGGTCTGGTCGTGGGGGACGATGGGCATGCTCTTGATGTACTCAGGATCCATCCAATCGACATCGACGTTTACTATGTTATGTTGATGAGTTCCCAGGCTTCTATGAGGGCGACCTAAGGTAGGCGCAAGTCTTCACTTACTCTGTTCCTCAAGCTTCTCAAGCCATGTAATTGCGCCCTGGCTTCCCATGATTGCGGATCAGAGGTAAATTTTGCGAGATTTCGAGGCAGTAACGTTCTCTTTCTTGGAGTTCTCAGCGATTCGACCTTTACATCTAGTGTTGGAATCCAAGCGAAATCTCCTTTAATAGGAAATAACTCCAGTCAAATGTTTCGACATTGCCAACTCTAGAATGACTGTCTAATGCCCTGCATGTGGCGGCATCTTCGCAGTCGTCACTAGACTTATCGGTGGTCCCATTCCGAACACTGTAGGACCAATCATGCGAACATGCTTCTGGACCCCCAGGATGCCACACGCAGGTCAACGTGAGGCAACACGCAGGGCACTGTTGACCCCGCACCGTGGGGGCCTTTACCCTTGCTCATCGTCTGTTCATATCGGTGATCGGGGTGGGAGGCGGCAGAGAGGATACTCTGGGGTAAATCTACCATAATACGATTGTAGGTACTAGGGACCATTTTTCCGGGTGCTGGCGCCCCCACCTCGTTTTTGAACCTAGTGTAGACGTCGTCAATGGTGTGTCTTCATACTTAATGGAATTGCCCTGAACATGTCTGATCAGACTTTGATGAGCTGCGAAGTTGTAATAGTTTGAGAATACCAGATGACCTCTGAACTCAGTTTGAATACGCTCATTACTACTCTGATACTAACTATCCCCGAGAACCTCGACTCTTCCAATCGGGCGAAAGAACTTTCATTTATCGGGGCTACGCGGCCGCCTCCCCAACAGCCTAGCCTCAAGGTTCCAAGACCAACAACTTTCCATACACATCGCCCTGCACAGGCAAGAGAAACTAGCGCGTCTTAGCATGTTACCCAAACTTTAGAGTTCATGGACACACACAGGGCAGCCCCGCACTTACCCCATCCCAAACAAACACCACCAGGGGATGTCCTGCACAGGGAGGTTTGCTGCAGTGTGTTTTGGTCACGGGAGCAGGCCCGAAGGATCCTCCCAGCCGTTCAAAGGCTGATAAGACCATCACTTCCGGCGTTGGTGATGAGGACCCGGTAATTTATCATCCGACCTCATGGGGAACGATGCGAGAACAGGGGGAAGAGCAACTAGGATGGGATGGATTCATTTGAATCAAGTTATAAAGGAGCCTCCATCGTGATACTTTACTACCATCCCCAGTGTTGACTTACTTCATTCTTCGATTTGGATCAGTCCTTCTTTTTTTTGGGAAAAAAAAAAGTCCAAAGGAGTCAGCCACGATGTCTCGCGTATCCGATGTCGAGGGGGACGTCAAGTCAAAACTTGACGTCAGCCATGTTGAGCACACAGAAGCGGACTATAGCCGCAACATCGATGCAAAGTAAGCCGTCATTCACTCATATATCTTACGTCAATAGCAATTGACCACGGTCAGTAGAATCCGTAATCCACTCATCGGAGTCTCCAATTCAGATCTCCGAGTCCAAGTGTCTGGATTCTGCCGCGAGTATGGCTTCCACGAACAAGAAGATGTCTTTTATCGCGGCGCGATCGCAGCCCAGAATCCGGAGACGTACGATTCGTTCGAAGAACTCACTGAGGACGACAAAAATGTGCTCCGCCGGGAGGTCACCCACAAATGGCATCTTCCACGGGACCTCTACTGGAGCATCGCCCTCTGCTCACTCGGCTCTGCCATTCAGGGATGGGACAATACAGGTGCCAACGGCGCCAACCTCTCTTTCCCTCAAGAGTTCGACATCGTGGACAGGCAGGCATTAGTTGGTGTCATTAACGCCGGCCCGACATTGTTCGGTCTCTTGAGCGCATGGGCTGCCGATCCAATCAACGACTATTTAGGCCGTCGCGGAACGATCTTCCTGACCGGCCTGTTTTGTGTGTTTCCCGTTCTTGCCCAGGCTTTCACGCAGAACTGGTGGGGCCTCTTGATTTGCCGTCTGTTCATGGGCCTAGGAATGGGAGTCAAGATTTCAACAATTCCGGTATACTCGGCCGAGGTTGCGCCTGCTGCCATTCGCGGCGGAATCGTCACGAGCTTCCAGCTGTGGGTCGCGTTTGGTATCTTCGTCGGCTTCTGCTCCAACTTGATATGGTTTCGCATCGGCGATTTAGCATGGAGATTCCAGTTGGGTGCCGCGTTTGTACCTGCTATTCCGGTTCTTATCTTTGTTTGGTTCTGCCCTGGTACGTATCGTGATCTCCAATTCTTTGCCCGAAATGTCTGACCAGAGATGCAGAATCTCCTCGTTGGTTGATGAAGAAAGGCCGCTACCAAGAGTCCTTCAAATCCTTCTGTCGCCTTCGAAATACCGAAATGATGGCTGCCAGAGACCTGTACTACGCCCATAGACAAGTCATTGAAGAGAAGGACGCGTTCGGTGGCCAGACGCTTTTACGACGAATGACCGACCTGCTTGTCATTCCCCGTCTCCGCCGTGCAACCATCGCCTCATCTTGGATAGTAATTTCGCAACAGTTCAGCGGAATCAACATCATGGCCTTTTACTCTTCGACCATCTTTGAGCAAGCTGGCTATTCCGCTCAACAATGTCTCCTCGCCTCCATGGGGTTCGGCCTCGTTATGTTCGTCTTTGCCTTCCCGGCGGTGTACATGATGGATACTTTCGGTCGAAGGAATCTCCTCCTAATCACCTTTCCAAACATGGCTTGGTGTCTGTTGGCCTCGGGCCTTTGCTTTCTTATCAATCAGGGCTCAAGTGCAAGAGTACCACTCATTGCATTCTTCATCTATCTATTCACTGCGATGTACGGGCCAGGTCAGTGAAAATAGCAGATTCCCATTCCAACCCCCCCCCCCCCAAAAAAAAAACAACAACAACAACGAATAGCTAAAACACGAACAGGCATGGGCCCCCTCCCATCCATTTACTTTTCAGAAGCTTTCCCTTTGTCCCATCGGGAGATCGGCTCAGCATTTACGATCTGCGTCAACAACGCGGTTGGCAGTGTTCTCACGTTAACCTTCCCCGGACTTTTGCACAAGATTGGGCCGACTGGGGCATTTTGCTTCTATGCCGGTCTTAACTTGCTCGCTTTCATCGTCATCTTCTTCCTCATTCCTGAGACCAAGCAAGTCACTCTCCACACCGCTCAGAAAGCCAAATGCAACTGCTGACTCGTAGTACCAGACAACGGACACTCGAAGAGCTAGACTACATCTTTGGAGTTCCCACACATCGCCATGCTGCCTATCAGGTCCGTACATGGCTACCATGGTTTGTGAGGAGATACGTTCTTTTCCAGAGAAACGCTAAGCTCGAACCACTCTACCATCTCGAGTGAGGAAAGACATCGAGGGCTGTTGCAATGGATGGAGGAATTCCGTAGAGAGGTAGCCTAATTACATGATCTGTAGCATTGCGAACGAATAATACATAACTCCAAGGAGATTATTCTCCTCAGAAATATTGATCACGAAGCTCCCAAGGTCTTTTGATGAGGTACCTTCCCATGTCGGTTCAAGATTGAACAGTTTGCCAAGATCTCAGTCTTAGCAAGGTGGCTGCTTCTATGCATGATTGTTTGAATGTGAGGACACAGGCTTTTACCTAGTGTAGTGTACTCAATATTTGGGATACATATGCTAGGCAAGACTCGGATCATGATGCCTCCCCGAGGACCAGATATGCCCGCTTGTATAGGCTCGGCGGGCTTCCGAGTGACTGTAAAGTTTCCCTTTCCCCATGTTTTGTTGACCTTTTGGACTCGAGAGGCATAAACCGTCTCAATAACTTTGCGCTTCTCAACGTTGGCGTTATGAACCTGCTGCCTATCTCTCTGTTTCTTGACATTCGAATCGCAGCCATATGCATTCCTTTGGGCGGAAGAAACCCTTTACGTCCCAGTGTCGAATTCGAGGTTTGATCTAGGAATAAGCTGGCGAGAACATCTTGAGTAATAGGGTTGTGACGAGGCGGAGGCGATACATTCGCAGTGCTTTCGGTCTGGGGGCCGACGCTTAGAGATAGAATGAGTGTATACGCTTCCTTCGTAGAAGTGTCGGGCTCATATCGCATGGGCACGGCCATAGTTGGCGACACCGCTGTGAGAACGAGTAACACCCGGGCATGAACCATTTTGAAGTGGGGAGATTTGGGATCGTTTGCAGCATGCAGCCTAGCAGTGATGAGTTGACACATGGCCCAGAGCCATGAATGTAGCCGTCAAACCCTGTACATGCTGACAGGCTTTTCCTCTTTCATTTACCGCCCGACGTACGAGTAGTTTAGTTGAACTGGATGAGAGTTGATGTCTGAGTCTTACCTTGCCAGCACATCATGCGAAAAGATGCCGGAGGTAGGAAAACTGGGAAGAGGGGTTCGTTACGAAAGACTTAGTTCCTGATGTGGGATTAACCTATTTTGATCCTGTGCCAACACCCCCTACACTCTGGATCTTACCAAAATTATAAGCGGAGGCGTCCTAGCTCTGAGTACTTTTCGCTTTCCTCGAAGACGATTTGTTCTTGCTGTATTCCCACATTTTCCTATCTCCCCGACTGTCTTCAGCTCGTGTCAACAGGCGCCTTGATAATCCTCTTGATTGCAGTGCGGTGTTACTTATCTTCAATGTCTTGTACCGCTGTTGAGGATCTCTGAAGCACGGTGCTGAAATTTGTACCAAAGGTAATGACGAAAGCAAGCTTATGATCATACTTGCCGTTCTATAACCACTAAAACGACAAAATTCCAAATTGTCTGGATTACGATTGAGCCCACGACTAAGAGAAAGATATCAATTCACCACCATTCTCTCAGTTGCAGGGACTTGATACTACATATCTTCGTCATGTAATAGACCATGCAAGGAATGAAGGACAGACAACTTTACACTCGAGGCCTTCGCTATCCGCTATGCTAGGATAGCTTTATAGAGTGTTCGTTGCTGCGGGTGTCACGTGTTGAGCACACAGTCTCTATTCACCATCTTGAACGGCTTCGGAAAAGAAGCTGGGCCAGAAGAAATCTACTCTAGTATCTTAAATCACAAGAGGTTCTTTCCGAGTAAGGAATTCCCTCATTTCCCAAATTCATTCAGGTCCTTAGGTCCATGCTGTAGATGTTCATTGGCTGAGTCGACCATGTCCAGCTGATGGTAGAATACGCAAGCAGAGTAAGAATGCATGGACCCAGTGTCACGAGGCTCCAGAAAGACCAGCTTCGTTTGTTTGTGGTTTCGCGGTGGCGGATAATGGCCTTCTCATATCTTGCTGGGATTGGAATGTCGTCAATGGTTGGCCCTGTCTCAGTGTTCTTTATGACCAGACTCCAGATTAAGCTTTGGCCAAATCTTGGAAAGAAGTAATCCACAAAAAGACGAGAGAAGAAGGTCTCTTTGATAGATGCTGCTGTGGTTCGGCATCCCTGATTGACGGCATCCTCAACACGGCTGAAGCGTTTGGCCTGAACTTCCGCAAAAACAGACTCGATGTCGTCTTCATTAAGATTTTCTTTAGACGTTTGATTGGCCATCCTCCGTCTGAGTGTGTTCACAAGAACAGCGGCAGTCTCCATGGCGCCATTGCCGCCTTGAGCACTGATGGGATGGACCTACGATGATGGAGTTGTTTAGTTCTTGTTGCACTAGAAGGAGTCCGACTCTCGCTTACTTTATGAGCGGCGTCGCCGATCGTAATGATTCTCCGAAAATGCCATTGGGGAAAGACATGATCCTCCAGGGCCACCAGAGTCGAGTGCAGTCTGTGGGCGTATATCTCACCGAATGTAGTTGTCTCTGTAACCTGATCATCAAAGTGATTCTCTGCTAGAGCGCGCTCGTCTTCCTTTGTAAACTTGGGAATGGATTTGCCACATGTCCTGTCCAACGATGTGAACAAAAACCAGTACAGACGGCTGTCGGGGGCAGATAACATCATGTAGTTACAGCTCTTGAAGAACGAGTTGACTTGAATTGCATTGCCGGTCAATCCCGCAGGTCGTTTCGATATTCCAAAGATGCATTTTGATTCCGACTGCAGACCTGTGTATAAGTCAGAAACAGCGAAATAGTGCCTTAAAGAGTCAGAAGGACAAACCGTCAATCGCATCTGCTTTGAACAGACCAGAACGGGACTCTTGCGAAAGACGCCACATCTCACTTCTAATCGCGCTGTGGACGCCATCAGCTCCGACAACGATGTCCCCAGAGTAGACGGCGCCATCTTGTGTATGAACAGTGACGTGTTCACCCGACAGATCCACAGTTACAACCATTTTGTTGGTCAAAACTCGGTCCTTGAACATGAGCTTATCAAAAAGAACATGTAGAAGGGTTTTGCGGTCGATGAATATCTGAGGGTAGCCAAGTCTAAACAGAACAGGAGCCATTAGTTCTTAGTCTTGAGAGACCTATGAGTTAAGTTCAATAACCAGTTGGCGTACCTATCTTCAAGCTGTTGTGAGAAAGAGACAGGCTGCGTATCAGTCCAAGTCTTTCCGCTGAACAAGCGCATACTGGTGCGGTAGTAGACATCTCCGGCGGCCTTCCTAATTTTCTCGTAACAGCCCAATTGGTCCAGAATGCGCAGACCGCTGGGAAGAAGACCGATGCTAGCTCCAAGTTGAGGCGCGATTATGCTATGCCGCTCCAGAAGAATATATTCGATATCGAATCGTTCGAGCATGTTGGCAAGCGACAGCCCGGATATGCTGCCGCCGACAATAATTATCTTAAGTCCCATATTGACTGTTCTGCAGCAGACAATGCAGTTGAAAGATTCTCATGGTTCGAATAGTCAGTTATTGTTTTCATCGTGGGAGGAATGTGGACTATAAGAGAAGTCAGAGGAATTTTCAAGCACTACCAGACACCTCACAGGACGAACCATAGAAAAAATGATCCACAAATCTTCAGTTTGCGGCGAGACCAGTCACCGTAACAACTCCTCGGGGGCCGGAACCTGCGGAGCCCCGACTCGGGAGACCGACGGAAGCCAAGTGGGTCTAAAATGGGAAATTGACGGCGAGTGACTCAACTTGGGCTCAAAACGTTTTCAGGGTTTTTTTAGATCGAGCCGCCCCAAGATCAATGCTAAAAGGGTCGGTGGGGTGGTGGGTTTCAGCCACGACTTAAGCCTTCTATGACGACAAATTAGTTACAGCGGGTATGGACTGTGAAGTTTGGTCCGTTTGCATTCACTACATGCCGCGTTTCCAATGCCCCTTCCAGTAAATGATGAAAAGCAACTGCTACAACTGTTGTCATCGTCTAATCGGCAACAGGATGCCAACGAGTCGGTCACTTGGTAGTTGCAAACCCCCTTCTTCAACCAAGGCATCTTCAATGTCTCCTGAACACCGTCCTACAACAAAAGGCATGGATACTGAGCATGGATATGAGGACGAAGTCGAGGCCGCCTCTTCATCATCTTTGCAGGCCACCTCTCAAAGAGCTGTCAGTTTCAACCTGGGTTCCGGAATAAGCGCCGATGTTGGTCGCATTAGCTAAAATCTCAGAAGTGTGATACCTGCCGCGCCCGGAAGGTAAGGCAAACATTTCGACCCATGCTTTTGAAAGTCCCCATACTTCCGTCATGATGCGTCTGTTTAAATAACGATGAGCCATGGCTAACGAACATCTGGCTTTAGATTCGCTGCAATAGAGAACGCCCATGCTCACATTGTGTGAGTAACAATGTCGAATGTACACAAACCGATATCATTAGACCACGGATCAAACACAAACGAGTTTTGTTGACTTCACAATAGTAAGCTTAATTTCCCAAGGTCTTTGAATGCTTCAAAAACGCAAATACGTACGATCCAGTCTGACATTTAGTCTGTGTATCAGTGAGCAGAAGATTGACCAAATTGACTCCCGTCTTAACGAAGCTATTGGTCTGCTCAAAGGCCTCCACGAAACACTCAAGACTAGCCCCGGTGCGCCCTATATTATTACGCCAAAACCTACTAGCATGTTCCGTTCAACAGAGCCAAAATCTAGTTCCATAACGGTCGTTGAAGGAGAGTCTTCGCTTGCTGCCCAATTTTCCTTTGCGGAAGATTTTATACGGAAGGTTGCGAAGACTGACCCCCTTCAAACCTCTGGCTTGGAAATGGGGGAGAGCCTTGAGAACCTTTCTCAGATAGTAGCTGCTTACAAGCAACAACTTGTCTCCGAAGAAACGAACTACCCCAACGCTCGACCTACTAAACGCCCATGCCTCCATACGTGGGAGTTGCCTCCGATAGAAGAAAGTGTTGCGGTAATTCGTGTTGCCAAATGTAAGTGATCGAGCCCTAGTTCTCTCTAAGATTGACTGAAACAACTGCTTATATATATCCTTGTCAGCCCAACGCCTCGCCGGAACAGGTTGGATTTACGAATATCTACCGATGAACCAGTTCTCAACGATTTGTCTCGACGTCTATTTCACCGAACACTATTCTGAAATGGATTTCATTATTGTCAACGCCGGCCTTCATTCGATGTTCAAAGACTACAGCACAATAGTCATTGAGGACGAAAGGGAACGTTGTGAAAGGCACGCTCTCTTATGCTGTGCCAACCTCGAGACAGCGCTTTCCAATTTGCCGTTGCACATGCCTCCTATACCAAAAGCAATCATTGCTCTGCTTTTTGGTGTGAGTGTAGATTACATCTAGATATGACTTTGGACGCTCACCTCGCTGCAGGCTTTTCATGCCATCGAGCTCTCGAAGCCTTTTTTGGCCTGGACCCTGTCTTCAAAAGCGTCAGAGATATGCCAAACATTAGGATATCACCAAGAATCTTCCCTCAAGAGCGGAAGGGAAGAAGATGATCGTTTCACGAAATTTCTTTTCTGGAGCAACTACTTCGTTGACAAGAGCCTGTCGCTCCGCTTGGGCCGGGCGTCAACACTTCCGGAGTGGACAATAACCGTCACTAGGCCGTCATTTATGGATTCCCATCCAGAGCCCGCATTAGCCTACTTCGTGTTATGGGTGGAAGCTGCCCGATGTCAGGGAAAGATTTACGAATTGCTCTACAGTCCAGATTCAGTCGGGCAACGAGACGAAGAACGGACATCACGAGTCAAGAGTCTCATCTCTGACCTAGAGAACCTGGACAAAGCGACCTCAGAAACAAACGCAAGTAATGAAGATACGATTCAAAGCCGGAGAACTAATTCAAACTGCAGAAAAAATGGATAAAAACCGCGGCCGATACCGCCGGGCAAGACTTGATGGACTTTTACGAAACATCGGATGAGACGTTGCGTCTTTCACTACTCACATTAGTCCATCGAGCTGCGCCCCAAGATCTTGGATCTTCTATGACATTCAGTCCCGATTGCGTCAACGCTGCGCGAGCGACCATTGAAAAGCATAAGGACTGCATAGCTGTCATGAAAAGGAGTGGGGATACATACTTCCCAGCATACTTCCAATGGTAAGGACTGCTCATTTCGCGATTACAAGCGTGAATGCTGATTAGCGTAGGACTCTTTTGTTTGCGCCGTTTGTGCCATTTGTCGTGCTTTTTTGTCACGTTATTGAAACCGTCGACCAAGCAGACCTTGGTCGCCTTGGTGAATTCGTCGCGTCTATAAAAGATGCTGCTTGTGTTTCAAGTGCTGCGACTCGAGTACATCACCTATTCAATGCTCTTCATGGTATTGCATTGCGCTACATTGAATATCGATCTGTCCAATCTTATGACAACCAGCCACAGAGCGACCCCGAAATCGACTGGGTGCTTGCCACTCTGGCGCTTCCACCAAGCTGGGATGAGGGCGGTAGCCAGCAATTTCAAGAAGGCGGGTCAAATATTCTCAGAGGCAATGCGGTTGTGGACAATCGACATTGTGACGCAACAACCTTGGAGGAAACAAGCATTGGAGTTAGCGAAAATCGTTCATTGATGCGAATGGGACACCAAATGGAGTTGGAATCTTGGTTCTATAACAGTGAGGCCATGACGGGGATTTTGAAGCAATATGAGACTAAGTCCACTGAGGAAAGCTAGACAGATCTACTTTAATGGAGTGACAGAATGGTCCTCGAATACGAAGACGTATGAGTATGAATGTGGGCTTTCGATGGGTCTGGTGTGAGATTGTCCAAGAAAGTGGCTCATCGTATGGTCCTGTTGTGTTGGACGCGGAGCACTCAGCCAAAGCAGATGTGAGGCAGAAGGTTCTTGCCGTCTCTGAGGCGAAGTGGATCACGCCCGCCGAATGCCGTGAGCGGACGGACTCCATCGCCAAATGTAGGGATTAGAGGGTATGGTATTTGTTCTATGTGCTTCTCATTGAAAGGACAGACAAGAGAAGGGAGAGAGTCGACGTTGGAAAGGTATTCATTGAGGCTTTCCTTAGCTTACAGAGAAATATCATGCTTACATTCTCAGTCAGCATTCTTATATCTCTCTGTGGTCTGCGGATGCACAAATGAAAGACACAGTGGTATCCGTTATCACCTCATATATACTTCTATTCTGCTTTCATTCCAATTCATCTCCGAAAGACTTCATACGCGACGAAGGGTGACATTCGCTCTGTCAACGGGGCCTTTAAGGCCCTCCGCACTCTCGTTTGAGTACCCTTCAGGGGCCACAATTTCTGCCGTTGTTCCGACAGGCAGAGTTGCCTGGATAAGTATCACTCCAGCAGCCTCATCTACGCTGACCTCAACCTCAAGCATGCCTTGCGAAAGTTTGGTATGATAGCGAGCAGACTTGATACCGGACAACACTGGCGCAAGCTGTACTTTACTCCAACCCGGTTGCAGCGGCTTCACGCCAACCACATACTGCGGCAGAAGAAACACTGGCCAACAGGACCAAGCATGCATCAGTGAGGTGTCGTGTCCAAAGGGCTTCCCCTCGGCTGTCATCGCTTCCCAGTGCCCTCCCGAGTAGTTCGGACTTGACTTGTCCGCCATTGGACCCCACACATTTTCAATCAGTTGAATTGCTTCACGGCCCTTTTGACGTGAAAATAGCGCCTCCACGGCAAATCCTGTTGCGTAGGGACTTACAACTCCGGTACGGTCCCAATGTTGAAGCCCCTTAAAAGCTGCAGGCATCCAGCCTGGAGGTCCGGAGAGGTGAGATGCACAAAGATTGCTGTCTGCAGCAACATCAAGTGTAATGGCATAGCCGTTCGTGTCCTGACAGATTCCTTCCTCGGGCAAGGCGGATCCCATACGGATGCAGCACTTTTCAGAGTTCCATAGATTGGCTACAATACTTTTTTTCAGAGTCTCGATCTTTTCAGACAATTGGGATCTTCGGTGGTCGTCGGTGGTCATGGCCTTCACAGAGTTCAGTGCGTCGTAATATGCCAGATTCGTTGTGCCGGAGGCTCCAAAAATAGGTCCTCCAAGCGGATACCAATGCACTATGTTGTATTAGCCAGTATACCATGCAGCTGAGAGACGGGCTTTCATCATACTTGACATATCAGGCGAGACTTCGATCAGTCCCGATGACTTCTCCTGAGATTCAGCGTACTTGAGCAACTTTTCCGCCACCGGAAGATAACGACGAAGAGCTTCATAATCTCCAGAATTCATCCAATAGTCCTTGATGGCGACTACCAACAGCAAGGCGTAAGTCATAGAGTAGAATGCGTAAGTCGGAGGAGGCTCGCTCCCTTCGTGGATAGGAGCCTGAATAGGACATAGATTTCCAAGGTATCCTTCCCCGGTCTGATGGCTAGCAAGCAGCTCGATGCTTCCTGCAACAGCTCCGTTATCCATACCGATATAGGCAACGCCTCGACCTGAAACGAAGAGGTCTCCTCCGAATGTTGCTCGATCTCTCTTTGCGCCATCTATCATGCATGGTACAGCATTCGTCCCAACTTGGAAGTCTGCCAGTGTCCTCTTTTTGTTACCGTATAACAAGTCATTTTGGTAGAGACAATCTCCGTTCGCATCTCTGACATCCAAATTGCGATAGAGAGCAAGCCAGCCCTCAGGACCTCCGAAAGCTACAGAACCAGTGTTGATTCCTGAACCTCCAAGAAGAGGTCGGACCTGTACGTCTGTGATAGTTGCAACTTCTTTCTCGTTGATTATGACGGTGATCCGGTTGCCGCTCGTAATGGTAGAAATTTTGATCCATTCGCCTTGCTTTACAATTCCGTGAGCAGACCAGCTGCCAAAGGACTTGACTGGAAAAACGGCCGATACATGTGACATCCCCTCGAAGGCGCGAAGCTCTTCTTGGATAATGTCCAGGCAAAAGATGACTCCATTGGCAACCATGTGGACGCCCCAACTCGCACCTAGCTCTTCAACGAGAACCTCGAATGAAACTTCCTTGTCGCCCCATCGCGTGCCTTGGCGGCAAGGGGCCCAATGCTGACCAAGAACCCGGGTCCCTTGGTCGGTGATGTCCCATGCTGGGGCTGTCTCGCCTTTGACCACAGTGCACATATCTAGCGTGTTGACACCGTCATTCCAAATGCGGTTGAGTATTTCGTCTGAACAACTGAAAGAAGCCTTGGGTCGTAATGGTGGCCTGATTGACTGGAAACCGAGTTTGCTGATTACAAGAGTGGCATTGGAAGTGATAAGAATAATTTTCAAGTACCTCTGAGATCGTTGCGCGAGTCTTGTTTTGATAGTTTGCTGCGATTCTGATGGTGTTATAGTCATTGAAATATTGCGATAACAGTCCATAGCATTGGAGAAGAAAAAGTAGGGGCCATCGCCTTCGAGATTGTGTTAGTTAGACGCAACAACGGTTGAAGGAGAATATCTCTACCTGTTTCGCACTCAATTCCCTCCTTAGTTTCGCTGTAAAAGATTCTCACGTTGATGGGGCCATCGCCACTCGCACGGTCAACCAAGAATGAAGGAATTCCGCCAATGCATCGGCCATAGTCGAAAGTTATTGATGCCTGTTTCGAAGATCCTTCAGATAGTCCGCCATTTGCCAGAGTGACGACCCCTGACTCATGGTCGCGCAGAGCACCATTAGAGGTCGAAACTAGCCGCGATGGCTCCAAAAGGGTGACATTTGAGAAATCCATGAGAATCTAAAGAGACGTAAGACGCACTGAATTAGAATCGTCGAACTTGCAGGAGATTTCGCCTTGAAGACAATTGACGTGCAAGCAGCCAGGTTTTGAATGCCATGCCTACATAGTAATAAGCCCGGATGGGCATCTAAGCCAGTCCCGTTTCGGGAAATCCGAACGTCTCTAACACTAGGCTTGTTTCGGATCGGCGTCCACCCGGATATGTGGGGGAAAGGTGGACGAAGGTCATAAAAGAGGCGCTACGTCCACCTCAACGCCAATTTGCTTCACGTCTCCGTCCACCCACGAATCGCTCACACATCTCGGCAACTCCACAGAGATCTGGGGCGCATGAGCTTCCCCAGATGACCCAATAGAGTCAATGGGTTCACCAAACGAGGTCGAACAGACTAGCCACACTTGTGAGGTCTGTTCTCGATCTTTTACTCGCATAGAGAATTTGAAACGTCATCAAAAGACGCGTAGGTCATTCAAGAACGAGCACGAAGGAGCTGGTGACGCTTGAGTCCTGACTGTTGTGCTGCATAGACCAGGGCAACCTTCCTCACCGTTGTATAATTTGCCAAAAGAGGTTTTCACGCAGCGATCTGCTCAAGAAACACCAACGACTTCATCAGAAGCTTAACCAAGAGGATGCATTACGTGAAGAGCATGAATTGTCATCAGCGAAAAAGGTGGATTACTCCTTCATCATAGAGGACCCCAACCCACATTCGTCCCTGTCGCGAGATAGAGACAGAGAAACGGGAATTGCACACCCGCCACTTGTTGGAGACTCACGACTACAGTATCCTGATGTTGGCCACGCCATGAACAAAACGCCTAGAACGAGTCATGCCGCGTCTTCAGTTCTTTCACCATCATGCGTCGCGCTCTCCAGGCCACAAGATACAACGGCAACAGCCAGTGATCTTGGGGCGAATGTGGACTTCTCGTATTTTGTTCAACCTTGGCAGGATAGTCTGTGGGTTGACTCAAGCCAATGGTTTACACCGGATTTCTACGACGCGGTAAGAGAGACATCACACATAAGTGATCCTTTCATACTCCAAGACGATTCGATTTCACTATCTGCTCACTGGAACTGGCTGGGTCAATATCCAGCTATGCCTGGCAGTAGTGCATCACAACTGGTCACGAACGACGGCCAAGTCGCACCTTTAGTTCCAGCTGAAATCTCGGACGGGCAAGAGACTATATCGAGAGTCAATTCTCCTCCGAACGTGCCCTCTAGAGAGGACGGTGTAGCGTTTGCGTGGAACCCGTCGTCGAAAAGTCTTTGCCAAACCCATTCGATTTCTATCAGCGAGTCGCACCCTCTTATGATTTTACATAATCCTCGATTCGACATAATAGAATCAACATGGATTCGCGTTCAAGAGTTCCTAGACCTTGGAACTCCCGGCTCGGAGAATCTAATTCCGCCGTCCCTGGCAGTTGCGAATGTGTTTTTGGGACTCTTTTTCGACTGTTTCTATGAACAAAGTCCTGTACTTCACTTACCAACACTCTCAGTTGATCATTTGCCGTCATTTTTACTGTCCGCCATGATCATCATCGGCGCCACATACAGCCGTATCCGGCACACAAGACGCTTCTCTATACTCATGCTCAATAGAGCTCGTCAAAATCTTCAAGCACTGATCGAGGCCGACAAAAGCTTGACTAGACATCCTGAAACTATCTATGCATCTTCTCTCCTCGTGTATACTGGGCTATGGTGCGGAAACAAAGGGGCCTTTGAGACTGCTGAAGCATTCCGAGGAAGTTTGGTGACATACGTCAGACGTCTGTTCCAACCGAAATCGAAGGTCGCGGATGCCGCAAGTAGTCATGTTGAAGATCGTTGGAGGGCGTGGGCAAAATCTGAGTTCAAGCGCCGTTTACGCTGGTATGTGTTCATGATCGACTCACAGTTCCCCGCCATCTTGAACATGCGAAGTATGATGTCTCTCGCAGAGGTCGCTAGGTGGGAGTGCCCGGGCGATGACGCCGCATGGTGTACAACAAGTGCTCTCGCCTGGGAAGCTCTAGTCAAATCCCTGGGGAGTTCACCGGCACCAGAGTTTGGCGTTGTCTACAAGGCTCTTACAAGTAACAGAAGAGCTCAGTCCACCAGGTTGACACCATCAGTCTCTGCTGTTACGGATAGAATCAGCCCGTGGACACAATTCCTGGTTCTAAGCTCTTTGGCTAGCCAGGCACTGGACTGGTCACATGATTGGTCGGTACAGGTCGGCAGTGACCTTGCTATGCTACAAGATATGGACAGTGATTGTCATCGGGAAGGTCTGCGGATACGGGACAACATCATTAGTAAGGCATACTATCTTCTACTTATCTCCGCCAAAGCTGACGCGTTTACTTCAGCATCTTTGGAATCATGGGAGTTCTACTACGGCACCAAGCACAGTGGTAACCCGATCCCGGATGGGGCGCAAAGTCCAGTGCTGTACTTCCAGAAAGCATCTCAAATACTCCGTGGCCTGGTAAACATTCAACTACATACATGCGTTGCTGATTTGCAAGATGCCCTTGGAAAAGGCGGAGCAAATGCTGTTGACGAAAGCCTGGGCCGACTTCGAATCTATTTCACAAACGGGTACACCAGTTATATTGATTCATATCAAGGGCCGCCATTCGAGTCTCTAGACGCCTTTGCCAAATCAGTCATTGAAACTACATCAATCATGAGCAATCCGACACTACAGTCTGCCACACCTTACAGTATCTTTGGCGTCTTCCTAAATCATGTCTTACAATGGGCATTCCTAAAAAGCAGCCCCAAAACGTTGAAGTCGCACCTTCGTAGGCATCTCCGAGATAACGATTTCTCATACCACGGACAGGGCATGTCGGAGCTCACTGGAATACTAGACTTTGGGCTCTCTTCAGCAGACCCGGCAGTCATAAACAGGGACAGAAGCCACTTAGTTTTAATGCAAGCTGCTCAGAATTTGGCGCTACTTGGTACTTGGGGCGCATCGCTCAATCTGGCCCTTTTGCTTCAGCTGAGAGCGAAAACTTAGGTTTGACGCTGTTGATATCAAGGTTTGAGTCTCATAGTGGTCTGCTCAGGAAAACTTTGCAAAAGACCTGAATCCACAATATGCAGACATGAAGGAAGCTCGTTGAGCCTAGGAGATCATGTCTCGTTAACTAAGCTTTAAGTTGCAAGTTTTCATCCACGCCACAATGAATACATGACCATCAAAAGAACTCTCGATTTCGGTGAAGTTTAGTCATCTCCGTATGTAATGACAACCCATTCGTCCAGCACCGTGAAAGTGTGCGACGAATATGAGGTCCTGCCATGGTTGACTAGCTCATGGAAAAGCAATACGAGCAAGAGATCTGAAGCTAAGTTACCTTACCAAATTAGTCTTAGAAACCAGCGTAACTGGAAATATTAAGGTTATGCGTTGCCTCCCATCAGCAAGCTTAAGCAGCATTTGGGGTAGGTAGATCCGCAGCAAGACGGACGTGGCACTAGCTTATCCGCGTTCAGTTGCTTCTGAAGTTCTGGTCAGTCATCAGTACTTCGTCAGTGGGAGTAACTCGCAAGAGCCTCTGAAGCTTTCACCATCAAATCTGATGATTTTCCCCCGTACGTTGCGGTAGGGGCAAGGTCTTCGTGGGATTCTCAACCTACCAAGGCACGTACGTGTCTAGTGATGGCAAGCCAAGGCTGAAGCCAGACAATGGGAAAGAGAGGAGGCAAACGGCACATCTTCACGGAACTGCCGGCTGAATGCCAACAAGTTGAAGAAGATGCAGTGCGTAATTATAAATCAGACTCACTATGAGGAAATGCCAGGTTCTCGGGCTGACGCGCTCCACAAAGGTACCTTCCTCTGAAGAATTGCTTTTCCGTTCGTTGAGCCTCGTCATGTTGTCCTACCGGTAGACACGGAAAAGCTGCCCAGCTTCACAGACGAAGATCCAAATTTGTCGGAGTACGGAGTATTTGGAGAAGTGGTTTTCCGTCACATCCTCCCCCTGTAAGACCCTGGCAACACGCGTCCCCGGTGCTGGTAGCTACCACGTCTGTACTAGTGCAGGGTCCGAATTGAAGACCATTTTCCCGAACCCCGCGCAAGCGGAAAAGCTCGGCGCCCCATCTCCCCCATGGGGGAACGCTCCACCCGGGGGATAGGTCTTCTCTTTATCGTGACTTCAAGCGGAGCCAACGGACAGATGAGATAGTCTGATTTCCCTTGTTACCTTATAAAGAGAAGCTCTGCACAAATGTAAATATGCTTGGGAATGGTAGTGTCTGATACCAAAGTCTCACGGTTCAAAAGCAGCATCGGCCCACGATTTGACCGGTGTCGAGACAACGCACGGAAGGTACAAAAGTCAGCGTCTTTCCAAGTCATCAAAACACGATGGCTGAGCCAAAAATTTCCGAAGAGGGCAAGGCAAATGTCAGCCAAATGGAGCGTGTCTTGACAGGCGGTTCCAATGGAGGCCCCGAGAAGCCTGTTGCCAAGATTGGCAAGGTTGACGAGTTTGGGGCGCATACCAAGACCGACCCCAAGGAGATCGCCCTCGTGAAGAAGATTGACTTCTACATTCTGGTACGAGCTTCAGTAAATGGTTGGAAAAATGTTCCTCTTACTAACTTGACCGAAGCCTATTCTCTGGATCATGTACTTCTTAAATTTCCTCGACCGAAATGCAATGATCAATGGCAAGCTTAACTCGCTCTCAAAAGACCTCAAGCTGAAGGGAACTGAATATAATACTTGTGTATCCATTCTATTTGTTGGGTGAGTACTGTATCTTTGTGTACCTAGGCGCCACTAATCTCAATGTCGGTAGATACCTGTGTGGTCAGATCCCCTCGAACATGATCCTGAACCGAGTGCGACCCTCCTGGTACATGGCGGGTATGTATGCCAAGCATCCAACAAGATACGTGTAGTTCTAATCGGGTAGTCACATCACAGGCTTCATGTTAACTTGGTCGATAATTAGTCTGCTTACGTACCTTGCATACGACTACAAGACAATGTTGGTATGCCGATTCTTTCTCGGTATCACAGAGGCTCCGGTAAGTACCTGTCTGGTTGTTGTTGTCGCCGTCATCCAAGACATAGACTGGCTGACTTTGGTCTAGTTCTATCCTGGCGCACTCTACATGCTTAGCATGTTCTACACTCGCAAGGAAATTGCGACGCGCATGGCTGTCTTTTACACCGGCAACATGCTAGCCAGCGCTTTTTCTGGGCTGATTGCGGCTGGCATATTTGCTGGACTTGATGGGAAGCACGGCCTCGCAGGCTGGCAATGGTATGGTCGAATCCGGCTCATTCAACCCAGATCATAGACTCACCGTGGTAGGCTATTCATTGTTCAGGGTGCTGTCTCCATTGGCGTTGCGTTGGCGGCATTCTACTTCCTTCCCGATGCTCCGCTTCAGACTCGCTGGCTCAGCCTGGAGCAACGACAAATGGCACACCAGCGCATATTTGATGATACGACCGATCGTCGCGAGGGAGGCACCAGTGTCTGGAAAGGATTGCGCGAGGCTTGTACCGATTGGAGAACATGGCTCTTCTGTCTCATGGACAACTTGCACCTTTCAGCCAATGGTTTCAAGAACTTCTTGCCGGTAAGGACTCGCAGCCATAGCTGATCTTTCAGGTTACAATAAGCTGACTAGAGGTAGAGCGTTGTCAAAACCCTCAAGTACAACACAACAATCACATTAGTTCTCACGTGCCCGCCGTACATTTTAGCTGGCATCATGAGCATTGTTGTCTCACATTCCTCAGGCCGTTTTAATGAACGCACATGGCACACAACAGTGAGCAAGCTCATTGCTTGCGCCGGCTTCGCCATGGCTGTGGCCACACTCAACACCACGGTCAGATATGTCGGTATCATGATCTTCGTTGGAGCAACGTATGGGGTTAGTTCACCTAAAATGCCGATTTTCATTCCACCACATTTACTTTATCCTAACGGAATTTTAGGTGAACAATATCATCCTCGGGTGGACTTCAGCAACTTTGGGCCAGACGGATGAGAAAAAGGCCGTTGCGATCGCCATGGCCAACACATTTGGCAACCTTGCTAGCGTCTACACTCCGTACTTGTGGCCAGATTCGGATGAGCCAAGATACTTGACTGCAATGCTTGCTAGTATCGGCTTCTCTCTCGGTGTCGTTGTTTGCGCCTGGATCATGAGGATTGCGCTGCAGAGGCAGAATAGGAAGACCTTGGCATCTAATCCAGATGCCATGAACTTGTATGTTTACTAAACCTCGTTAACACCCGCGGAGAGCATGGGGCTACGGGTTTGATATGGATCATAAACCCATTGGATCCATCCATTCATTGGTATCAGACCAACGGTAGGTAGAGAGAGGACTATCCAGTAGACTGTATTGTGAACAGGTAACATACACAGGGCTTGAATAGACCTAGAAAGTATGTTGAATAGGAGTTGAAGAAATGTATTTATGATTTCTGGGCCTGCTCATCCAAAACCATTTGAAACGCCTCTACAAATGAGTTCTCCCAATCGGCCTCTGTCTTTGTGGGCCTCCAACCGAGCTCTGGTGCCAAAACAGGCTTCGTAGAAGAGCTTAAGAAATCAGTATGTTTGCTTTTCACACCCTTGAATGATTAATTGGCACGCTTGGAAATACTTACTGTGCAGCATAATTCATCTCTGCAACCTGGGGTGTCGCATTCAGCCATCTCGATCCAGCTTCTTCCAAGCTCACGGACCGAGGCTCTATTGACTCCAAAGCACCAAGCGAGCCACCTGCCTTACCAACCAAGGCTGCGAGATCTCGCCAATTGTGACTGCCAGTATTGGAGAAGTAAATGCCTCTCTTGCCAGAAGGAATCGTCTCTCCAGAGAGCACCTTGCTCAATATAAGCTCGTACAGTAGTGCAAGATCCGTAACATGAACATGCCCAAGACGGGCTGTGCCCTCACCTACGTATTCAGGGACGCCAGCCTTGATCGCCCCACGAATAATGCTGGGAATTTGCATTGATCCTTGATTGAAGAGGCCGGTGCCCCGCCCGTAGACTGTGGGAGGCATCATAATATATGCTTTGACTCCGGTCTTCTCTGCAGTCCTAACAACAGCAATATCTGTTGTTCGCTGGCCGTAAGCCTCCTGATTTTCTTTCTTCTCCTCATGTTCGTACACCTTTTCCTTATCTGACCATTGATGAATATCACCCGACTGCTGGGTGATCGTTCTTTCCGCAAGGTTGGAGGTTCCCGATGTCTGGCTCATCAATGATTCTATTAAAGATATCGCAACAAGATTTAGAATAGTGCGGAAACTTACGTGAATGAAGTGAACATCTCTTCCTGACTGCTTCTTCCTCTCTGCTAACCCTTCTAAGAGAGCTACAGCCGAGCGTGTATGGAAGCCAGTCGGCGTGTGGATAACGTAGTCGTGCTGACTTGCGATCTTCGTCAAAAATTGAGAATCATCTAGGCCCGTGAAGATGATGGCATGGATTCCTTTCTGGCTGAGAATATCGGCTTGTTCTTGCCTCCGAACTAAAGCGGTAATCGACAGTGCATTAACGTCTTTGTTGGAAGAGTTCAGGAGTTGTGTCAGAACAGTGCCACCACTAGGAAGCAGTCAGTTTGTCAGGGCAAGTTCAAGTCGGAACAGAGCACGGAGCGCACATGAAGCCTGTGGCGCCCGTGAACAGAAGTTTCTCGGGCATAATGGACAATTTTGATGATGTCTTGCTAGAAATCGTGAAAATATACACAGAATCGTGGAATTTGGCACGATGGTAAGTTTAGACCATGAAAGAATTCTGTAGACCTTACTTGCGTTTCTTCAATGTCGTGGAAATACCGGAATTTGTATTCCGCGGAAAGCCGGGTTCGTCCGTGGCCGATGATGACAGATCTGTGTCTGACGACTGCAGGTCGGCCATACACCGAATTTACACCTCCAGTCATTGACGTCATAGCTTAGCCATCTACCTAATCACATGCAGAATTCACATGAAGACATAACCAGTTTGATGGATATTAGATGGTGGTAGAGGAATGCAACTGGATACTCTAAAATCCACTAGTCTCGTTGATGTGGATTGGACCGGTCAAACTTTTCGCTGCCTACTTACTACCGGTTCCAATTCCACCATAATACTGAGAGGAAGCATTGATATAAGTCTCGATAGCCAGATGCAACTCATGAATTTAACTCATTGACCCCTGTGGAAGTGCGGATATGTCAACGACACTAACCCAAATGTTCTCCTTATTCTCGCTGTAAGCAATCAGCAGCTTCCTGCCAACCTGAACTGCGCTAGGATAGCTAAAGCCAAACGCCCGATTCTTGATTCCATCACGCGTGTCTGGGACAATCTCCTTTGTCGCATTCGTTCTCAACACACCGATCCACTTATAAGTCTGGTCGGCTCCTCGGGATAATGCCAAGGTCAGTGGCTGTCGCTGAGGGTCTGCGGCATTGTATCTTGGATTCGACAACAGAAATCTGTCGCCGGTATCGTCGAGCTTCCCCAGAAATTGTTTTGTCTTTGCATCTGGCATGTTTGTTTGATGAATCGCATTGCCGTGCGAGTTCATGATTTTGGGATACCAGCCGTTCCCCTTTGGATCTGCGTTATACTCAACCCAAACTGAGTGGGTATTATTTGCCTCTGAAGTGATGTCGCGCCAATGTCGTTGCCAGTACCCTCCTGTAGATGAATCACTGTCGTTGTGCCAAACGGCAAAGGTCTGTTCTTCCATTTGATGCAATCCATCGGCGACATATAGACCTTTGTTGTAAAGCCATGGCGACCAAGCCGGTGCCTCATCCGGTCTCCTCAAAACTGCGTTAATTTCGCAGGCTCTGGCGCAGTATTCCATGCTATATTCAGTGCCATACACGGTCTCCGCATACAATTCGGATCGTGTGAACTCATTCTGTTCCAGCCAGCAGGGATCCGCAAGCGGTTCTCCGCTGAGAGAAATTTTACGTGCAATTCGACCTGCACTTGCCCACCGACCTGGACACCACCTACTACCTGATTGGCCGATGGCATAAAGTTCGCCCTCGAGGTGTACGAAGGTCAACGCCTGCCATGCACGCTGAGCAATACCGCGGTCGCACCAATACTTCCAGTCATACGTTACTGTCTGGTTTGGAAGTAGAGCGGCCGGCATCAGGCTTCTCCCTGAGCTCCAAGTTGATCCATTATCGCTCGAGGTCGAGATCCATATGTCTTGGCCCATACTATCCTCGTCGACTGGAGCAGAGGAGTAAATGAGAAGGACATGGGAACCGATAGCAAAGAGTTCTGGGTGGTGCGCGTATGTACGGTTCTCGGCCACTCCGTTGTAGATTTGAATCTCTGCTTTAACCGATATCTGCTTCCATCCCGCAAAGAGTTTATCGTTGTAATCCAATGGCGGTGATACTTGCCACAGTGTATCAGACGGTGGAGGTTTCGCGTGTGTTCTGGTAAGCCATGAAGAAGCAAATAGGAGGCCTATGAGGGATGCGGCATTGGTGATCGCTGATGTGGCCATTTCTAATGATCCAAGTATTTCGTCACTGGCATTCGGTGGGTCGACAATCGTGGTTGTGAAGATTTTGACCGAAGATGTGTTTTAAGCTCGGCGGACAAATGTATCGCAGACTTGAAAACCTTTCGGTGGGCAAGAGAATATGTTATGTAGGTGCCATAGGGGCGCAATGACTCCATACCTAAGAGGAGGCCAAACCATGACTTTCTGCGGCCTGCACGTTGATTGGGGGAATATCCTGTGAGTATCATCCGGCGGCATGGGTAAACGGAGGAATGAGGAATCTGGTTTGTTCCTCCCGCGTCTCCCCACCATACATGGCAGTGCCAGCTGCCTGTACTTATCTTGCTTCCACGAAAGCATCGGAGGATTGATTATAAATTCTCAAGAAAGAGACAGTACCGATTGCAATCTTGCCTGAAACGATTTTCAAGTCGAGCTCTTTCACTTGCACAACTGTACTTGTTCTTCATATGCACGTGGATCCCCAAAACTGAGACGCGCAAAACAGCGGATGATGTAAATGGAATTGCACGGATCAAAGCCCCCCTAAGGAATTTGGGGGATCACGTGGTTTCATTTCTTCTTTCCGAAAGATGCAGGGTTTTCATTGATTCAAATGATGTTACTCCTTCCACCGACTAAGGTAGCTAAGCTCTGCAGCCACAATCAACTTTTGCCAAGCTCTCCAGTCGAAATATCAGCTTCAGCTCGTGCTGTATTACTGCCGGCATCTGTTTCGAAAGATAAGTAGAAGTATGCAGATGTCGGCTATTGTCCGATCACGGTGTACTACGATAGTACAGAATAATATCTACAGGTTCAATTCACATGGCGTATTTATCGGTTAGGCAGCCCCTATTCCATCAAAAAATACCTCGTCTAACAAAGTATACAGCACCTGCTGTCCTTCCCACTGCTCTTCCGCGGCGCCCAGAATGCGATCGGGAGGCAAGACAAAGCCGAAATCTCCTGTATCAGGAAGCTCAATAGTGTAGGAGAAGTCCGCGCCGCCAATCGCGTAAACATGGTCAGGTGCTGCCCCTGTGGTGGTATAGAGGGTAGCACCGCTGGGCCCGAATGTGAAAGTCGTGCGTCTCTCGGAGCTGTCACGGATGACCTCGCTGAGCACCGAAGCAGTCTTGGTCCACTTGCCGAGCTCGGGAGCATACCACGTCTCCTTGGAACCGAAGGGCGAAAGAATATATTGGCCGTAACTGTGCCAATCAATATATAATTTGACACGGCTGGTATCGCGCAGTTTGCGGACGTAAGCGTCTAGGCCTTGGTTTTCGATGGTGTCGGAAGGCTTCTGGCCGCGGTAGGATTGGGCACACGGGTTGGTAGAAGCGCCAAACGGATTTGCGTCCCATCCGTACTCCCAGTTTCTGTTGATGTCGGTTCCGTAGCAAGTTGAATTCAAAGGTGGGGGGGTGCGTGTCTTGCGCCAGAGACGGTCGACTTCCTGGGAGAACGTGAAGCCTGGTTCAGGTTAGCGCTTGTGGGTTCTTTATGAGAAAGTCCGCAAGGCCTGACTTACCATCTGGATTGACGATGGGGAAGATGTGAAAATCGTGTTGATTCAAGATGGAATCCGAAGCATTGGTGGCATTCTTGTGTGCGTTGATCAGCTGTAGAGTTATATATTCAATGACCTGTGCCAGGGCATGATTAGCTCAGTTATGCCCAACAATTTAACAATATCATGCATTGGCTTACAGGGGCTGCAATCCACTCTCTTGCGTGAACGGTACCACTATCGTATCGTCATCAGAATCTGATACCGTACACAGTAATAGTTGTAGTTGGTGGCTAAGCCATCATTCTTACTGGTAGAGTACGGCGGGCTTTCCCGGACCCTCATCGCCGAAAAGGTGGATTCCGTGAATTGTCCGATTCTCGAACGATCGCCCCGAGTATACTAGCTCAGAGTTTCCAGGAAAGGCTTCGTGGAGGTCGGTGAAGTATTGGACATGGTCCGTATACGAGTGGTACGAGTCGAACCATGAAAGATCGTTGATGTCGCGCTTATATGCGGTGTGAACTTGAGATTCGGCGGCGATTGACTCGCCGAGGTCTCTGTGCAGGGTGCGGTAGTCTAGTCCAAATGACTCAACACTGCTGACTTGGTCTGGCGAAATGACGATGTCAATGTGATTATCGACGTCGTGGTTCCATTCTTCATGAGGAATTGTAGCAAGTTTAGCTTGCACAGTTGCCAATTGGTTGAGTGTTTTCACTCGGAGAACCTGGTAGCCCTCATAATTTACTGGACTCCTTCTTTGAAAGTTGAAGCCGACGGCGAGCGTAGAAAACACGGAAACGATGGCGACAGTTCTCATCTCAGCGACACGTCAACAAAGATTGCTAGTATGATGACACTGGGAGACACAATTCTCGAACATCCTAACTGCTAATAGCGCACTTATAGGTACGCTGTTTTTGCTTGTCGAAATCACACATCGCGACACACCGTCAGTGCCAAGCTGCAGAAGAGCAGTAGATCGATTGCGTGCGCATTAGGCAGCCTCCAGACTGGACCACGAAGTCGATGGAATCCCCAAGCTAGCAATTATCTCTTTCCGGGAGAAGCAAGTGTCCAAAAATTCTTTAATAACGCGTCGCCATGCATGACGTAAGGATCAATATCACCTTCCCCTTTAAACTTAGCCAATGCATGGCATTTTGACCCCTCAGGAAAGTTGACTTTTCGTGATTCTTGTTGAGTATGACGTCTTTTTTCACGGGATAGCCCTCCTTCTTCTTCCAAAATTTGGAGGTACTTCATAGCGGAGCCACGTGTTACTCACGATGGCATCTCCATAGAGCTGTGAATACCTATCCCATCCACCGTTATGCCAAGAGATCGGCCGAAGAAAGCCGGGTAGATGTAACCGAATAAGATATTCTTGAGAATTGGAGGAAAGGTGTTCGGGTTCTTGCTCAAAGCCTTGAAGACAATGCTTTGGAGCCACTGGAGACAACCCGAAGTAGGATGAGAGCTATAAGGGAATCTTTAGCGTAGCTCGCGCGCTGAAGCTTCGTGCCGCAGACT
The DNA here is from genome assembly GCF_030867785.1 of Colletotrichum acutatum. Lineage (NCBI taxonomy): Eukaryota > Fungi > Ascomycota > Sordariomycetes > Glomerellales > Glomerellaceae > Colletotrichum > Colletotrichum acutatum. Next base: position 60,837 of record NW_026849170.1, read on the forward strand.
TGTGGTATCAAATGGTCGGTCAACAAGGGCTTAGTGAGATCCAGGCCGCCAGGAAATCATGATGTCGCATGGTGTCGGTTTATCTAGCGGAATACCTTTGATAGTTGAAACCATGGCTGGCCAATCACCTGAAGGATCTTTGAGTGGACACAAGCTCGTTGCTCGCCCAGGACATGTCAATATTGGTTGCACTGTGATATAAGTGGCTTACCTATGTTTGTCAATACCGAAGCCGCCGGACAAGAAGTCTAGTTTGAAAAGAGTGATCCTTCATCCGCACCCGGGGCCATGCAGCATAGACAGCATGCAGACTGCTGGGTTTGTTGTTGTTAAGCAAGTTAAGCTCAAGCTTCCTACACATGGCTAGCCTCGCCTCAAGGCTTCAGATGGCGGGATCTTCGGTCCCGGTTGACAACAGTCTGCGGGCAGTGGAGCAGACCACAGTTTTGTCCTGAGACCAAGTTTTCAATCCAGGAAGATCCTAAAATATCTCATGACTTGGATGCTCAATGCCGGCAAGGGCGAGCTGACGAAAGCGATCGACAGGTGGTTGGTTACAAGGGTAAGAAGGAGGCTTAGAGAATTGATGCAGCTGCAGATCATGGGAGAACATCAACAACAGGGAGGAGCTTGACAACCCACGGTTGAGAGTAAGAAGTATATATCTTCGAACGATTTACATGTAATACAGTAATTTCCCTGTGATTTTTTGCCACAAACAACTGGCCTCGCGGAACCATCTACTCTCCAAGCCTTCAGAGACGCTGCTTAGGCTTTGTCGATTTCTTACACACCGTGATGCAACGCCCCATATTGGGAACAGATGGAAGTTTCTTCCAAGTCTCATCAGCGATTATTGATAGAGGTAATATGGTGTTGTTGGAAGTTGACTGACCTACAGCCGATTTTGTCGACTCCTTGAACTAGTCGGCATCACAGTTGAACGTAACACCGTCAGGCTTTCCACCAGCCTGGCACGCCGCATTCGCAGACTTGCAGTGCGTACTATCGGGTTTCACATCCTTTGCGCAACAAAAGTTGCACATTGTTCCTTGAATAGTGGCACCGCAATTCTTAGGCTCCACGCAATGTCGTCGGACAAGAGAGTTGGGGGCGAAGTCGGACGGCGGCATTGCCGCAGCCAGAGGCAGCAGGATAAGAGAGATTCGCATATTGACCATCACTACTGGAGTTGGAATGTAAGCTTTGCAAGGCTAGCATGCGATGAGATGCGTGTCATGGAGAGTCAAGTTTAGAAAATGCGCAGATGTCGAGAGCGGAATGCAACCCTCTTTATTCTTGCTCCAATATCGCGCAAAGCTGGGACTATAGATAGGCAATCATTTTCAGACTGATTATGGATGAAGAATAGACTTCAAGTGCAACTTGTCACAGGGCATACTTTGAGCCTAGCTGATTGGTGATGGGCAGGAAGGTTTGTTTTCCGAATCTGCCCAAAGCTACCCTCAAAAGTATACCAGGGCTCACAGAAACGGCGGCTTTAGGGGCATAGCAGTGAGCAAGAAAGAGGTTTATTCTCCAACTTGCTCCAGAACCTATGTATTTGCGCGACGACTTCAGAAACATGCTCTAGTTATGCATCTTTTTGGTTGGAACAAAGCACGTGTCGCAACGCCGCCGTTCTTCATAATACCTACGATTCAAAAGCACCAATTCGCAGCGCCGTGCATTGGATTTGGGGAAAGCTGATGAGGGTATTCGAGGCTGTTTTGCTTTTTACTCGCCTTCGTCAGATGTCCGTTTGAAGGGGAGAAGTCGACATAATTGTATATTTGAGGTGGTTTCGTCCGATGAGATGACGCACTCTCGCATCGGCTCCAAAAGCCCTCCGTGAACTCTACAAACAGTGCCTACCTCGTTACATATATGACAAGGATATGGGGACCAAATACTGCAAAGTCCATTCTTGGCCATCGCCTCAGAACCCTTCGACGCCAAGGTCAGGGACATGCTCATCGCACATGGTCCTGTCCATGTCGACGGATTATGGAAGCCGCTGTACCAAAATACCGGCTACTCTTGCCTTTCATGCACGACGGTTTCGTTCTCGGGTATATTCAAACTTTCTTGGTCGTCTCGAAGACTTAGACTTGTGAGCTTGTGAACTTCTCTTCTCCCATTGGGCACGGGGAACCCCGCGTCTGAAACCGAAGAGCTAGCCCGTACACCAATGGGATGAATCACGACAGTCTGGAGATCGGTCTTGCTTATTACTGATGGTGAAAGGTGTTATTGGTGATGCTGGCATACTTTAAACTCAGCAAATTTGAGGGTTTGGGAGTGCGAGCTGTTCGGGTCAAACATTTCAAGGTAGGGAGATGATAAGTACTGGTTTAGGCACAGCATCACAAGAGTACAAAGATCAAATTAAGGAAAGGACCAGTCGCTAATCAATACAAAGTTGTGTAATGATTGTTTGGGGAACGTTGTGTGCCGGGAGCCACGTCGACCATCGTTTTGAAAACTTAACTCGCGGGGTGCATTTACTGCTGGCATCGTTTGACGCAAGCCTTTCTCTCCCAACACAAAGAACATCGGTAAACAAGTAAACAACACAATAAAAGAATTAGCAAAACTCCACCCGAGATCTAAATCCAGTTATACAGATGATATTACAGTAGGGTAAATAGCTATTACACACTCAACTTCTAGGCCTTCCCATTGGAAGTTATAAACTCAAACTCTTTGAAGTCAGCTCTTGCAAGTTCTTTTTCGACCCAACTTGCTATGCTTTCTACCGCATGATACGGGCTCTCTAAATGTACCTGGAAAAACCCCTGCAATTGAGATGGAGTTAAGGTGTCTTCCGGTATCATGCTGGAAAACTGAACAGAAAGCTTTTCGATTTCTTCCATTTTTAGGTGTGTCGTGCACCCTAGGTCTGGAGAAAACATCCGCACGAACATGTCCGCCGCTGACTTTGGGCTAATATTGCCCAGAAGGACCTTCATGTCGACACGGCCGGGCCGAATCAAGGCACTATCGAGTTGCTCGGGTCGGTTCGTAGTCATAATGACGATACGGCCCTCCTGCGATCCAACGCCATCTAAAACATTCAGTAGTCCGGAAAGAGTGCAATTGGGCACATTGCTGCTCTCCGGTGAATGTGCGCGCCCGTTCCCGCTGCTGATCTTCTCTTGATTGCTGGAACGCTCCACCCATACGGCATCGATGTCTTCAAGAAGAACCACGCATCGCGGCGGAATCTCCTGGAACATCTGCTCCAGATCGGCATCCGTTGCCACACTAGGGATCTTGACCTCGTAGAGATCCAATCCAAACTCGCCGGCAATCGCCACAGAAAGCGAGGACTTGCCAGTTCCGGGCGGGCCGTAAAAGAGGTAGCCTCTCCGGTACGGCATACTCCGGCTTTGATAGCGCATCTGGGTCTTCGGATCCAGGTAGTTCCGGATATCAGCAAGCAACTCCTGCTTCAAGCCGAGGTCAAAGTGCACGGTGTCGAGGTGGCGAAGGGGCTTGCGGGCTTTAGCTTTCCATGACATGCCGTAACGGTCACGGGAGTAGATGATAACGAAGTACTGCGTCTGCCTGTCGGTGTACTCGCGGCAGGCCTCAATGAAATTCTGGACAGGATGCGCCGACCATCCGAAGCAGCTGATGGTCAGGTCCTCGCCTCCGATTCCATCATAGCTAGGGTCGGATAGCGAAGAATTGAAATCTCCAACGGCACGTGTGACGACAAAAACGTTGCCATTGAACCAAAGCCCCCGTGTATTCCAGTGTGGACAGTACTGAACGGTGTGGCGCGTCTTCTTTAGAGCGGCGGCACGGTCTGGGCTGGCGCGTCCAACCTCGGTACGACCGGTGAAGGAGCGATAATGCCGGGGCCGGTTGGCGAGGACCCATTTCACAACGCTCCGATTGACCGGGTCACCACCCGGAATTGTGACGGAAGCGAGAAAAAAGCGCCGAATGCAACTATACGCTTCCCGCCAGGCACATTGCATTAGTCTCCAAGCCGTAGGAAGGGTGCCGGCTATGGCAATAAGGGAGCCAATTTGTGTGATATCGAGCTCGGACCACCGAGTAAGAACGTCCCTCACCACGCCCGCTCCTTGAGACCATGGGTCGAGGAGGGCGTAGCTCGCGCCGGCGATATGGAACTGGTGGGACATTAAGGCGATGAACTCATTCCGAGCCGTCCCAGCCTGTCAAAAGATGCAGATCAAGGAATCGGCACGCAACTAAAGGGAGGTCAGAATGTGTTCGATTGGCCAAGCCTGTTCAGAGGCAAGGTCCGAGAAATCTGGTCAGAAAGTGAGGCTCAGGCAAAGCCTGGCAAAGAGCAAGTCAATACAAGAAGACAGACAGAATGGATCAACGCATGTTGATGAAACGAGTGACAATGAAGTAAAGCAAAAATGTGAACAAGGGATTGCTTAGCAAGATCGTGCGAGGCTAGCTTGTGGTCATTTCGAAGGGTCGGAAAGCTTTTTTCCCCCTAACCTGCACTCCAGAGATCCAGAGAAGCCATATTCACCAGCCACACACGAGCCACAAGGTACCAGAGATCCCACCATCGGCGGACACCTGACGGAACATTAAAACCCCGAGCCACCTTGACCTCGCACGTTCTAGGAACAACTTTGGCCCGTGTGAGACCAGGTACCTGGGTATACACTGATTTGAGGGATCTCCCTGAAGTATTAATCGTAAGTAGTAGTTACAATAGGTAGGGTAGGGTGCAGTGGACAATATTACCTCCGCACATGGACCTCTCCATAAAGTATCCTGGACTCGGGAAAAATCATCGCAGCGAAGCCAGAACCATACGGGTCTGCAGATGGATGAAAGATATCTGGATTTAGACGGCTGCAGTCAAACTATTGTTTAACCGCCATCTGGCCACAGCAAGGATGGCAGCTCCGACCACGAGAGTTGCGCCGGTCCACATCGATAACGCGAGATATCCGGCGTGCGCAAGAATCTGGCCGCTGATGGGAGGCCCGACAAGAGCGCTGCCCATTATCATGATCAGTAACAACAAATCGCCCTAGGCATGGAAAAAGAGACGAGGGACGACTCACGTCACAGCGATGGAGCCCATCATGCAGCCGACAGCCAACCCCTGATGACGATGATGCGCAATCTTTCCTATGCATGCACCCTGCAAGCTCATGATGGCCTACAAATGCGTCAGCCATCGTCACGGAAGATCACAATACAAATCTACTCACTCCAGATGAAAACCCGTACGCCAAGCTCCACACTACCAAACCAGGAAGAGACGTCGCCGCTGTCCAGGAAAAACCAACGATACCAGCCGCAAGAGTCGCCAGCGCGCAAAGATTAAAATGCCCATACCGATCTGCAAGAAGACCAGGGACAACTCGTCCCAGAAACGAAGCGCCGTTAAGCCCGGACAAAAGGTAAAATGCTGTCGATGTGGACAACCCGTATTGAGCGCCGAAGCCCGTGATAAAGAAGAGGGGAGTGAAGAGTCCAAAGTAGCCGAGCGCTAACCCTCCACAGAGAAGTATAAATGTCGTATTCTTCAGGATCGAGTAGCCGGACTCCGTTTGAGATTGTATCTCATCATTCGATGATACCGCTCCCTTCTCGTTCTTATCCAATACCGCCTGGAGTGGACTCAAAGATGCCTTGGGTGTGGGGGCATCAACCACAGTGATGCAGGTGATAGCGAGAAGGGGGACCATGGTGAGAGCAACGACCCGCATAGTCCAGCTAAAACCGAGCTGGCGTTTGTTCAGCAGTTGCTCCAGCATGATCGGCCAGATGATGCCACCGATGGAGGACCCGCCAATTGTGAGGCCCAGGGCAAGGCCACGGCGATGAGGCATGCGGCGTGACACCACAGCCACAGGGGGACAGAAAATGAGCGACATGCTTACTCCGAGCAAAACTCCCTGGGCTAAGAAAGCCTGGTAATACAGCTTACAGAGAGAAGTCATGAAGAGAGCAAAGACTTGACCGATGCTGCCAATACACAAGAGAACCTGGAAAGCGTGAATCATAGAATCCGCATGTCGACAGGGTTGAAGTCAACTTCCCTCTCGCCTAATTTTTCTTGGCATCTGCTGTTAGTGAATGAGTGAGCCTACCACCAAATTACTAACAGCCGAAAACTCTTCACCTCCCCTTGCCGGAGCCCGCATCCGCGATGGCCTCACAGCCGCCGTCGGGCACCGGACTGATGTCGGCCGACCAAGCCGACCCCGAACCAGGCTCCGGGACACCTCCGGAGCCGAACCCCACCTCAAGAGCTAAGCGACGCCGCGACGCCGAGGCACAGCCGACCCGGCCCAGCCTAACGGGAAGCCAGCTTGATGCCACCACCGACGCCCCTACCTCGGCCGAGGGGCCCGCAGCCTCTACCGCATCTGCTCCGAGCGGATCTGCCACAGGGTCCGTCTTGACAGCCCTTGCAGAAGAAGCTAGACAGTACGAGGCACGGAAAGACGTCTTTCTGACCATTGCACGGTCCGTCGACAGCGTTGTCGCCAGCTTTGACGGTTCTAGAAAGCAGATCGCGAAAGAAGCCACTGCCTATGTCATTCAAACCCTCAAGAGACTGATCAATCACGAGACAAGCCCAATAGCGGCCCGGAGTTGGGCGGCTGTCGTCGCACCGATGGCGGGCAACACCACTGCGGCGACCCGGAGCGGCCAGAGCTGCCAGAGCTCTGCCCGCCCGAAGGCCACACTCCCCGCCGAGGATCAGCCGCAGGCGCAGCCGAAGGAGGACCTCCGCATCTTTGCCCGCGTCCCGGAAGAAAGCTTAGCGGCCGCTCGGAAGATCGCACCGTTCGCCGTACGACAGATCGTCTGTAAGGCCGTTGGCCTGGGGCTAGCGGACCTTCCCCACGTCTACCATATCAGCACAGGTTACTCTCTGAAGCCGCGAAACAAGCAAATACAGGAAAGACTACTTACAAGTAAGGCAAAGCTGGCGGAATGCCTCGGCGCCCACCAAGTCGAGACGCCTATCAAGTGGCACACATACGTTGTGCCGCGATGCCCAACAAAACTACACAGCATTGGCGGGGACGTCCTGGACCCAGCCACACTCGTTGAAGATGAGGTCTTCGCACAGACAGGACAGAAGCCTGTCCTTGCTCGACCGTCCCGCCTTGGGCCCAACCCAGTCACGAACGAAATATCTTGGCTCATATCATTCACATCAGAGGTCACGCCCTTCAGGCTCTTCAACCAAAGCGGCAGATCTCTGCCCATCAAAAAACGAAGGACGCTCATCCGACATGACCCCGGCTGCCAGGGCTACCACGCCAACCGGTTCTGCGGACGACGACCGACTTGCAGCAACTGCGGAAGACCTTCCGACTCACACGAAACGGGACCTTGCATGGCCAGGCCCCAGTGTCCCAACTGCTGCGGCCCCTTCCAAGCCGGCCACACAGACTGCCCAGCGAGGCCCTCGGTCGTAAACGGCGTCGTCTCCCTTCCCGGTCGAAAGGAGCGGGCTCGGATCCGGAAGGCCGGCCAGAAAGCATCGGACACTCTGTACAAGGCTACTCGATCCGACAGTAGCCAGGAGGCGGCAGGCGTCCCTACCTCCACCAGCCAGAACCAGCAACCCGGCGCCAAGCGCGCGCGCACGAGAACGCCCTCCGCAAGCTCGATCGTTTGCCTCGGTGACGGAAGCACTGACAGCAGCAGCATGGATGAAGACGAGGCGGACGAAGGCGAAGGCGAAGACTCCCCCGACAACACCTCCATCGACCGTCCCGTGCTACCCATGCCAAGCAGGAGCCAACGGGCAGCACAGAAGCCAAACTACAACGTCGCGAATGCCTACACCCACCTCGAACTCGACTCGGAGACGTAAGCCGAGAGCGGCGACCCCACGGATGCTACGCGTTGCGCAGGGCAACGTCGGAAAGATCTCCCCGGCGCACACGGCTTTCCTGCAGCTCTGCTGGGAGGCTCAGATAGATGTGGTCCTCGTCCAGGAACCCTGGACGGGCTGGAAGGACGGAAACGTGCAACTGAACACGCACCCGGGTTTCGACTCTTTCGTCCCGGTCGACTTCTGGGACAGCGAAGGAACCAGACCAAGAGTATTGACCTACACACGCAAAGGGATAGGGATGACGGTGGAGCAGCAGAGGCCTGTCCACACGAGAGACGTACTGTGGCTGGTGGTCGACAAAACGACGACTATCGTCAACGTGTACAGACAACCCCGCGAC
>NW_026849171.1:0-68007 GCF_030867785.1 Colletotrichum acutatum
CGCTCAAGCTAAGCGTCGGCGACAAACTGCTGATCCGAGGCGGTACTACTAGCGTCGGCCTCACTGCCGCGTCTCTCGCTGCCGGACACGGGGCCACGGTCATGGCAACGACTCGGAGAACCAGCATAGCCGCTTCTGACCTTCTGAAACAGCACGGAGTCGATCAGGTAGTTGTTGACACTGGGGACATTGCGGACAACGTCCTGGAGATATGGCCTGGGGGGGCTGACAAGGTATTGGAGCTTGTCGGAACCAAGACCCTGGATGACTCGCTGGCCTGCGCGAAGATTGGGGGAACTGTCTGCATGTCTGGAATAGTGGGTAATGAGTGGACATTGAACAATTGGAACCCGATGGAGTCAATCCCACTCGGTGTGTGTCTCACCTCGTACAGTGGAGGACCAACTGAGTTCTTGGAGACGCCGTTGAATGACCTGGCACAGCAGATTCAAGGCGGAAAGCTCAAATTGCCGATCAGCAAGACTTTTGATCTGGACAATATCGGCAAGGCACACAAATTCATGGAGGACAATGAGGCTTTGGGTAAGATTGTAATTTTAGTTTAGACATATATCAAACTTCTTCTTCTATTATTAAGTTATCAGATTAGAAGTCTCATTCATCCTCGAGATTAGGGCGCCGCGTAGGGGCTAGTTATTTATTTTGATATTTTGCCTTTCCTAGCTGCTCCGGCGGTTCTTGGTAGCTTTTACACAGAGGGCTAGGTTGGGGAGGAGGTACCACGGGATCAAAGGTTGACGAGGCCCAACAAATTCAGAATCAACGACGAGAGAACATCATGTTAAGTAATGATCAATGCTGTCTTTGGGCCTGCATCTGTTCTCAGAACGCCGCTCGCCCCTAATGCTTCTTATGTGTATCGTTTCCGGGTCTTCTGGACTTCATTAAGAAAAGGCCGTGAAAGGGTATGATTTGGAGAAAATGAAAGGAAAAATGGCAAAACAAGCACAACGCCCTAGCGACTCTGTTCATTTCCGAGTAAACCGAGAGAAGAAACTCTTCTTCGGCTCCTTATCCTTGTCCTTTTCCTTCTTGAGGCCCCTCGACTTGCTGGCCTCTTCTTGGGTATCGAGCTGCGTGGTATTGTCGTTCATGACCTGTTGAGCATGCGAGACAGTTCCAGGGTGAGGACCCGGCGGCGGGCCCGCAGGCGGACGCGGTGGTGGCGGCGGCGGTGGTGGAGGGCCTGGATGGCCCGGAGGCGGCGGACCCGGGGGCGGCGGTAGCGGAGGCAGTCCGTACTGATACTGCGGCGGATACGGGTTCTGTCCGGGCGGTGGCGGCAACGTATACGACATTGGCGGTCCACCGGGAGGCGGTGACGCAGGTGACGGCGGTAGAGCGTAGCTTTGTGGTGGGGCCTCGAGCATCGGTAGCTGGTTCTGCTGCTCTTGCTTCTGCTCGTCTGAGAAGAGGTCGATGACCTTGCCGGAGCTGAAGAGTCTTTCGTACACGGCGAGCGTGGTGCCAAAGTCCTTGTGGCCGTCGACTTTGACGGCGTCGAGGAGCTCCAGGACGTAGGTTTGGCAGTTGTTGGTGATGAGGTTGTAGGCTGGCTGCCGTGATCTGATGCTCTGGATGACGTATTCGCCTGCGCGACGGATGGCGTCGTCGTTGAAGGTGGTCTCGCCGACGGTGAAGGTGCGCCATTCTTCTCGCTTGTATCGCTCATTGGTGTAGATGACGTGAAAGCTCTCATCCTAGATGAGGTGGGTTAGGTCATGGATGGGGAGCGGTGAGTGAAATGAGATGAGAGGACTCACCATCCACAGCTGGTGGGCGTAGTCGCCGACGAGAACGGCCCAGTGCTGAGTGGGATCGGGATACTTGTTGATCTTTTCTGTGATCATCTTTCCTAGACCTGTTTCTTCGGCGAACCATTTGCCGGCGAGGCCTCCGACGGGGTGCCAGCCGACCTCGACGACACGTGAGGGGCCATTGATGACGGGCTGTGTGACGGGGACGACGTTGGGGGTCTGACCCAAGCCGACGGCATGCTTCAAGGCGAGTTCACCTTTGTTGTAATTCTTCTTACTATCGTTAAGTCAGCGCAATTGCCTCAATCATTGACGGTGAGCATGGCGGTGTAGTCAAAGGATAGTTGAGAGTGAGGGGTTGGAGCCTCATAGGGCTGGGATGGGGGAGGGGTCGCAAGGCGCGTAAAGTGCAAAATTGGGAAAAGATGACGCGCATACAGGAACTCTCCCACTTTGTCCCGCTTTCTCTTCCCTTCCTCGTCGGATCCCGGTTGTGACATTGCGATATCCCAACGGCGCGGCGCGGGTTTAATGGGGTCAAATGTGTGTGTGAAGTCGGGTTGCGGGGGGGGGGGGGAGGAAGGATTAAGTCAGCGCCGATGGGAGGCCAATTGGGGTCGGTCTGCTAGCTCCGGCGCAATAAGGAACGGCGAACAGTGACAGACAGGTAAATTGGTGTTGTTTGTTTGTTGGTTGATTGAATTGGGGCGCCAGATCTTGGAAGGGGAAAAGGGAAATGATTGGGGGGAGAAAGGCTGGGCGTCTTACAAATGAGAGGCATTTGGGGACGGGGGCACGGAATGCACGGCAAGTACGACCAAAGAAGATTAACAGAAAACAAATACCAAGGCAGAATCAACATGATTACCGATTGCGAAACTTGCCATCGCCCACGAACACAATCCACTGCCTCGATCCGATGGGCCTCGATGACCGCGGGTTCGGGCTGACCGACACGTGGAGGCGCATTAACAATTTTTTAATCTAATTTCCAGCTGCACCGCGCCTCAAGTCGACCAATCAGATTCACGATGCGACATCGAGTTGCTCTCTTCGGGGGCCAGAATCCACGCGGCCAAAGCGGCGCAGGCCTTGTTTTTTTTTTTTTTTTTGCAACCACAGCAAGGCACAATTGAGGCTGGAGCACAGCTGAGATGGGATACAAGAAGTATCAGCAGCAAGCCGCGGGTTCCGTCTGTCCAGCACGTATTGATCTCATGCACAGTCAACGGGCCGGTCCGACAATGCTTCTTTCGACCTCTCAAAGCCATTTGATTGTCAATGAAGGACTGTTGAGGGCTGCCTCTGCCGCCTCCCGGTCAAACTTTACTCATCTCTTCGCAGGCACCGGTTTCTCGGTGTGGACCTGAAATACGCGTACTTAGTACGACAAGTCCTGCGCTCATACGAATAAGTTGAAGGAATTTCCTGCCCTCTCACTCACCATTCATCCCATCGCAATGAGCCGAGTAGCCGGAACCCGGATACACGGCAATGCATGATTGACCATCATGAGATGGATCGAAAGCATCACATCTGCGCAAGCTCGGGCTCATCGTTCACAAGTCAAATTGTCATACTTTCCATGAGACTCGACTACGGTAGCGCTAATAATCTCATCACTCGAGTCTCCCGCGCGTGAAGGTACGAGGCATTTATTAAGACGTATATCACAAGAGACTCAAAACCGCTTAGTATGCTTGTCGTTCATAAGATGTCTGCTTCCTGACGTTCAGCCATCTGATCACTGAGCTCATGCCTGTCCTCTCACTCTCATATATTCAGCGATAAATTTCGTGAAATACACTTTGTCACAATCTCATCATAACTTCGTCGTTATTGACACTGAGCATGCCGTAGTTCTTTCCGATTCACGGAGATGTCCTTTATAATGCGTCAGGATGAGCAAGACTGGAACAGAGTTTCAATGACTAGACTCGTAGTTCATGACCGCTCAGAAGCATCTCTTTCATCTCACTGATGGTCGCAAGCGATTTATCAAACACCAAGCTGTACCAATATAGTGAATGCGTAACATCATGACCGCCATCAGTAACGGATCTATAGCAGTGTGAAATGTGGCCCTGAATCTCATCTGCTAACAAACCATCTCAAAGACACCGACATATCTCTCACATCTAACTAATCCAAGCCTCAACCACTTTCTCAGCCCTCGCCGCATCTTCCAAAAGCGCTCTCCGCCTTTCCTCTCCCCTAGGCACAAACTCAACCTCGAACCTCTCAGGCCCCATGACAAGATCAGAATGGAACCCAGTCTCGATACTCGTATCCAACCACTTCCCCTGCGTAGGAACGACATCGAACTCCCAAGCAAGCTTCGCAATCGTCACCGAGATCTGGTTCTCGGCATAGTCCAGCCCAGGACACATCCGCCGCCCCGCCCCGAAATTATACGTTGGGTGTCTCTTCTCCCGCTCCGCCGCCGCCGCCAGCTCCGGACGCACGCCCCACGGGTTGTCCATGTACCGCTCAGGCAGGAACTCGTCCGGCCGGTCGTACCACGCTTCGTCCTTGTGGATCCCGTACGTGTTGGTCAGAAACCTCGTGCCCTTGGGGAACGTGTAGCCCTGATAGGTGTCGTCTCTCGCGAGGACGCGTGGGACACCTGAGGGCGCGGCGGTGCGCCACCTCATGGCCTGAGTGATCAGTTCTCGTTAGCCCTCAAGTTCAAAGCAAGATCTAGCCAGAAGAGGAGAGGATACTTACCTCGTTGAAACAAGCCCTCAAATACTTTGCCCTCCCAAGATCCTCAAACCCAGGCGCCTCCCCCGGCCAAATAGCATCAACCTCCTCCTGAAGCCGCCTCTGCATCTCCGGATACGCAGCCATAACAAGCACAACAGTACTCGTAGTAGCAATAACAGTATCAACAGCAGCATCCAACGTCCCCGCCCCCAAAACAGCAAGCTCATGATCACCATACGTCGGCCCCTTCCCCGCGACCTTACTCGCCTCTCCCTCCCGAAGCATCCTCGCCATAACAGACTCTGTCTCCCTCCCCCTTCTGCCTCCTTTAATCTCCGCCGCCTGTGCTTTAGCCCCGTCGAGCAAGTAGTACATCGTCCCAAGCATCCCCTTCTTCAACGTCGCGGCCTCCCGCTTCCAGCTAGCGAGGAACGCGGGAAGATACTTCATCACGGGGAACAGATCCACCGGCGGCGCCTGCGCGGGCGTGAGGAAACGTAACCACATATCCTGCGTGGCGAAATACGTCTTCGTCGAAGCGACATCATCTCCCTCCGCGACGCGCTGCCCACTCAGCACAGAAAGCGGCGTAGCGAGAGCCCAGTGTCTCAAGTGCCTGTGAAACCGCCCCGGATCCTCAAGAATCATCTTCATCAGCAAAGCAGCATGCGCTTCCTGCGCCGTGACAACACGCTTCAGCTCACTGGGACCGAATAAATGATTCCGCAGCGCCGTTCGCAACTTCTTGATGTGATGATCATTATCCATAAACAAGATCGTGCCGGGGTTAATGAGCGTGCTCGTGATGTACGGCTGCGGCCTGTCCGAGTATATCGCGCCTCGCTTCTCGTACAGCTCTCTGATGTGTTCTGCGCTGGAGAGGATGACGTAGTTTTCGGTGCCGATTTTGATGCCGAAGATGTCGCCGTAGGTCTGGCTCCATTCTTGGAATTTGAAAAAGGCCTTTTTAGGCGGGATTTCGAGGACGTTGCCGAGGATTGGGATAGGGGGTGGGCCTGGGGGGAAGTTGGGTGGTCTTCGGGTTAAGAGGACCCATTGGGTGAGGAAGTAGAGGAGGACTGCGGCGGGGAGGATCAAGATGGCTGGGGAGCCGAAGAAGGACATGACGCTCATGGTGATGGTGGTGATGATGTCTCTTGTTGGAAGGGCGAGTCGTCAAGCAGTGATGGGTGCGATGATACGAAGTGGTTGAGAGCAGAGGGTCGAAGATTTCCCATGCAGCGTTCTTTGGGAAAGTCCGTAAAACCTCGTCAAACCTCTCTTTTATGCTTATCCATCCTTCTCGGCAACCTAATCGACATCTTCGCCATCGAAGCTCGTGTAACCTCCGCCAAGCACCTACTCGCGCGGCTCACGACATCTCACTCACATCATATCGTGACATCGGCACTCCTCCCCATATCCGACTGGACAAAACCGACATTCCCCATACGAGATGATTGTTACGATGACCGCCCGACGTTACAGCAAGAAGCAGGCTCGTTGACTATTGAGCGTACATGGTGTTTCGATGGCTGATCTTTCGTTGGGCATAGCTGGTCTAACATGCCGTAGCAATAAAACCGTTGGCTACGTGTAACCACCCACCAACCCCTCTCCACGCCGAGTCGGCTGCAATAATCAGATCAAACACCTGCAAGTGATTGCGGGCCGAGAACATTTCGGCTTGAGTAACATGCAGTCAGCGACGCGATATACGACGCTGGCATGCGAGGACAGGCAATCGCGGCGTAAGCAAAACTGGAGTAACACGAGAAACGCTCTCCCAACGACGCTCTCGTACATGGGTGTCAACCAATCACTCTACAGGTTTTCGTAACCTCGTCCGTTCAAGAGATCTTTGCCTAATTCGACACGCAAATGGACGGATTGGCAGCGGAACATTGTTGCCCAGACATACCAACAGCGCTTACTGAACAGGAAAGCTGTACACAGCTACCGTTCGCCACGTTACATGCTGTCAGATTTTGGCGCTCTACCTCAGCGAGATATCGAATGGGGAGAACAGCGAACAAGTCAACGATAACCCCGCCAGATGAATCAAGCAAAACCAAAAAGGAGCAGCGGAGCGTTGATCTTAGTGATTTCCGAAACCGAGAATCGAACTCGGGGCTATGCCTAACCTTTCACTGGAGATGAGAGGGCATCATGTTGGCCACTACACCATATCGGATGGGTTGATGAAGATTTAGCATTGGTGGAGGGCTAGATTTGGTGGGCATGCGGTGGAGCGGACCCCCTGCTCACGCTGGCGGTCTTCACGATGTGGGGTTGGAGGCTTTAAGAGAGCCCACTTGGGAATTGCCTGATGCAGTTGGACAGGAAATATCACAGAACCTATCAGATGATGGAATTTACAATGCTTCAAGCACGGTGTTTGTTCTGAACTTTATTCGTCATCAGGATGCGTATCCTATTCATGATATCTGTCCGTCCCTGCTCCATCCTCAGAGGCAGCGTGCAGATTAGCCTACATATACAGTGTACACTTTTTGGTCTTTTTGACGCCGAGGAAAAGCCTGCCACATCATGCGCAGCGACGGCGGTGTCCAACAAAGGCACGAAGGCCTGGCCTGGTATACCATCAACTCCGGTCCGTCCGTCCATCTAGAGACCAGCCACCATCCAAAACCGCCAAAGATAGGATACACGATGGAACAAGACATCCTTCCTCCACCCAACTCTTAAGCGAGTGAAGGTCGAATCCAACTAGGAGTGTAAATGACTCCGATATCTACAAACAACCCACTTCTGGTCGCTGCCGAACAAGGGAGAATGAGATATTTCCCAGCATGCAGAAAAAATGTGCTAAGTCGATTCCAGCGCCGTGCGTTTTCGGGTCCGGCGGATGAGGCTTCAAGCCCAGACAAGAAGTGCAGGGCAAGAAAGCAGATTAACGCCGTGTGTAGTGCCATCCTCAAGGATGAAACTCTTCATGACATAATACCTCGACAAGAGGTTAGAAAAATTGGGTATCAAAAGTGAAGCAGAGTAAGGGGTAAAGTATGTCGCCGGAAATATGGAAATGATGTTATCCGTTCGATCAAATGTTGTCGCGATGCAGGACCCTTCATTCGTGGCCTTACATCGGTGTGGGCGTCGGGGCGCCTCGATCTCGGCTCATCCAGCCAAATAGGTCGCCACGGCCCTGGGTGCTAGTGTTGCTTGTCTGGGGCTCGATGGGGGTTCGCACAGCCATCTCCCGTGGCTCCAGGAGTAGACTCTTTCGGTAGTAGCTGACTTGGACATTGCCTTGGTCGCTCTCACGAACACGCACAATCTGCGCCGCCATCCAATCCTGCATCTCAGGGATCTCGGTCAACCGGTACGGGATCTGGAATCGCTGAAGCTCGCCGATGATCTTGGCAGTGCGAGTGTGCTTGTCGAAGTTGACGACGGTTAGACCACCGCCATTCTCCTCACAGCCATCACCACCGAGAGTAGGGATTTGCTTGGTCGCAGGGTTACCGATGTCAACAAACGTCAGGTCCGTCAAGAACATGCCGAGAAATGGCAAGCATGGAGGGACGTGGTCGTGGAGGCGAGTTCGGAGCACTTTATTGTTCTGTGAGGGCTCAACAATGGCCTGCAACGTGCGGAGCATCTCGCGGCGCTTGACAGAAACAATATCCCAGGTCTTGCGCAGACGGCTGATTGTACTGCTGTTCAGACTGCAGATGATAGCCATCAAACCATCGTAGTTGTGGAGTTCCAGGCATTGATGAGCAACCTTGATCCACTGTTTGATGACGGCTGCACGCTTCTTGACCTCCGAGTGCTGCAAGATTGTCTCCGCGACAAGATTAGACAGGTCAGTAGACAGGGCTGACATGGCCTTGACGTTGGGTGCATCGACGCCACCCTTCTTCATCCATTGAGAAGCAAGAAGTTCCTCGGGCATGATGGAGCAGAAGATGTTCATCTGTCTAATAGTGAGCTGGCGGGCGATCTCGAGAGGCTCAAAGTCCAAGACAGTGGGGTTGCTGCCGCCGTTCTTCCAAGCAAACAGCTGGTGAATCTGGCTTTTGGTCAGAGCCAAGGGTGGATGCGGTGTGTCGGCCGGGATGTACTGCGCAATCGAGGTGTTTGTCTTGCCCATGGAAGACACCAGCCGCGGGACGAGGGCGATGTCCTTGGCAACGCGCTGAGCAAGTTCCAGAAGTCGCCGACCAGCGGAGGGCAACACTGCTCCAAGTTCGTACTCCGCAAAGGGCTCAATGAGACTAAGGGCTTCGCGGTCAGTCTCGTCGCGCCAGTGCGATTCGAGCCAACCCTTGAAGGCGTTGTAAACACGGAGCCTGACTGGGCCGGCCATGTGGGGTGCCTCAGCGACGTAGTGGAATCGATCGATGAGAGTCTCGGCCAGCTTGAGCGGGCTACTGAACAATCGGAATGTGAGATAGAAAGTTGACACAAAAGTCGCGTCGGGGGTAGATTCGTGTGTTGTGAGACGCTCGACGAGGGCTGGGAGGGAACCGCCAGTGACTTGGCCCTCCTTGTTGAAGATCAGCTCGTGAGCGTAAGTCTTCTCAAGCATCTTAGACTCGACATCGTCAACTTCTTCGTTGATGGCGTTTGCACTGCCAGAGTTGCTGAGCTCTGACATGGAAGGCTTCAGTTTGGGTGCCAGAGAATGATCCGGTGTGGTCGCGCGTGTAGATGTTTGAGAAACCAAGCTGGCCTCAGAGTCACGGCTGAGATAAGTGCTGCTACTGCCCGCGCTCGAGGCAGCCATACTGTCAATACGGGAGGAACTGTTGTAGTCGCCATCCTGGTTTTCGATGGGGCTGTATTCATCTCCCGGGAGCAGGGATGTAGACAGTTTGGGGAGAGGCGGAAGAGTCGGCCGCATCGACGATACGGAAGACACCATGTTCGCAATATGTTCATTGTTGAGCGAAGACGGTCGGGAATTAGGTGCAGAAGAGTTCTGAGAGGAAGGTCGACGTCTGTGACCGAGAGGTTCAGTGCCATCGACAGGTGGCAGTTGAGGCAGTGGCTTGTCGTTGGCGACGAGGCTCGGTCGTTGCTGGTGGTGGGGCGTTGGCGGCAGAACGGAGTGCATAGAGTCAGAACTTCTAGTCGAGCCCGCGACACTGGTCGCCTCCGTCGTTGTTGTTTCTGCGACAGATGGTGCGATTGATGGCCTACGATATTGCGGCTCAAGGGCAACATCGAGAACGCTAAGATCGATGCCCAGCTCGCCGGCCTCAAATTCGCATTCGAAGTCGCCAACACGCTCGATTGCCCACTTGGTCTTGGCTACACACTCACCGGCAGCCTTCACGCAACCAGTTGCTGCCATCAACAACAAGCTGTTGTCCTGTGGCATGATAACATCGGCATCCTGGAACACTGCGTGGCGGATGATCTGACCTGCCGCTGTGACCAACTCCCGGATGCGTTCAAACATCATATCCCTCGCTCTAACCAGCATATCAGAGCTGGTGCTCTGACCACATACGATGTCAACGACAGCCAGCAACTCTCCACCAGACGTCGCCGATAATTTAATGGCGAACGCCAACTCCGGCCGGGACTGGGACTGCAAGTGCAGTCGGCCAATGAAGGAGCCTAGGTGGGACAAGAAGGTATCGTGGCTCTTGTTGAGGCGTTCCGAGACAAGGTGATGCGGTCTTGACAGGGGAGAAGGGCCAGCCAATGAGACACGATGTGAGATGCTGGATGACAGCCGTTTGACATTTTGAGACATGCGGTGCGAGTTGGGACTGGCGGGGGACTGAAGGGTCGAAAGCCGCCTGCTATTCGGTGCGTTCGACGTTTGTGCCGCATCGCCTGTTTGCGAGGGCGTACCCCTGGTGGGTGTTCCGTTCGTCGGTCCTCGGGAAGCTGCGTTATGAGTTGCATCGAACTTGATCTGATCTGCAGGTGGCGTCGGGGGGATGTAAGATTCCTCAATGACAGTAGCCATGACAGTCACTGCGGGGGCGCGTTGCCTACGATCATCCTCGAGGATGTCGAAAAACCTTACGCCCTTGGTCACGATCTTGAAAGCCTTCAAGATCATTTCGTCAATGATATCGTTGACATCTTCTGTCGGTTGGGCGATGCCCTTTTGGGCTTCTTGTAAACGCTTTGCTGTCTTCACCAAGGCTGACAACTCTGAGAGTAACGTCTTGCGTGCGCGCCGTAGGCTTTCGTTGCGGGTTATGATAGCCGATTCCCTAGTCAAGCAATGTGTGCGTTCCTTTTCATGTTGTGAGTACAGGTGCAACAGGAGGGGACGTAGCACAGAGCCAAAAGCTTACCAACAGATAGCGTACTCCCGCGATGATGCCTTTCATGAATTCTTGATTCCCAAAAATCTCGCTGTCGTTTACTGATGTGCTTCGCAAAAGATCCCAGAAGTTGAGCAATGCTTTTAAGAGGTTCCTCATCTCTTCTGGGTCATACGCCTCGCAGTAGTTGGTCGGAAGCCATCCCCTTGCGCCTGATACCAGCAGGGTTCCGTCAGCCCATCCATTGGTGTGAATTGAGTGAACCAAGATAACATCTCCCTCGTTCAATGGAAGAGTGACGCTCGAGTCGGTCATGGCGTAGCTTGGATGGAAAGGATAAAAGGCTCGCAGGAAGTTGTGGAAGACCGGCGGTGGCAGCTGGTCGGCCGCCAGGTCTTCCTGCGAGCCATTGGGTGTTGCGGGCGGTGTCATGTGTGATGTTGTGTACGACTTGGAACTGTAGTGGTCTGGTTTCGAAGACAGAGCATCGCAGGATCTGGACTTGTGAAGCTTGAGAGGGGCCACTTGGAGGCTGGCACGCATGGAATGATCGCTCAGCATTACCATGGCTGCTGCTGGTAAATCTCGTAGAAAAGCATGGGCAACAGTCGTGTAAACGATGTGCGCGCGGTTAATAGTCGTCGGGTTTCGAGGCCGCCTCCTCAGTCGGGTCCAGGTCCGATGCAGTCGTAAAGTTAGGTCCAACCTATCCCTCAAATACGGTATCGTCCTGCTGCGCCTCTGCTGTAGCCTCGGGCGGGTATCGGATAGGTCAATGGGTGCCGGTGCTTCGTCCACGCAAAGGTTCAGTCGACTCGATCCAACAAGTATGCGCCTCTGTCGTTGTGTGTGTGTCCTTCCCTGAAGAGCAATCGCAAGTCGCAAGTCCCTACTTCGAGTAGGTTAATGTTTGTTATTGTTGTTGCGGTCAGGTGTCCAAATCGAGCTGTCAAGCTGATGTTGTCAATCAGTTGACGGCGGAAGAAGTGAACAGAGGAACAGCCCGCTTGGCCTGTGTGCAAGGTGGTTTTGATGGGAAGACGTAGAAGTTATGGAATGTAGGGAGGAGATGACGGGCATTGATGTGGGAGGGGAATAGGCATAGCAGGAATGTCATAGCCCTGGGACGGACGTGTTGGAGGGATCCTTGCCCGTGCTAATGGTGGATAGCTGCATACCAGGACCAGGGCTTGACTCAAGGTTTCGGGAGCCCAAGAAGAGGCCCCCCCATGTGAGTGCCCAAAGCGAGGGACGATCACGTAGTAAGGAAGAGAGGAGGGTGGACTTCTGGAGGGGGGGTGACCAGCCAGGCCAAGCGTCCGGGAACTTTGGAGGGTGTGTGGATGAAGATGGAGGGATGGGCCTCTTCCTTGGATGGATGGGCAAATAGGTATGTGGATGAACGTACCGTGCCACACCACATTGTTCCCCTGCCCGGTACGGATAGCGTAGCGTACGTACCTTTTTGCCTTGCTCGACGAACGGGGTTCTCTTGATTTTATTTTTTCTGATTTTTCTTTTAACCAGTTTGTCGACGTTGAAGATCAGTTGGAGCCGCCCGCAAGACTAAGAGAGTAGTGCGCTGCTCAAGGACAAGGACTGGCTGGGCTTGCGACGGAGGCAGGCTTGGTCTATCGTGTGTCAGTCTGGCGCCTCCTGTCTCCCGAGGGACAGCAACGCGCGACCCTTTAGAGGAACAAAGAAAGAGCTTGAACGCCCTAGCTATCGGTTTCGCGCGTTCGTGGTGCGGATGGGATGGATGAATGACAGGCGAGGAAAGCAGTGAGTGGCATGAATTGAATCGGATACAAAGGTAACGGCGTTACGGAGTACGAAAGAGGAGAGCTGCTCCGTTCATAGTGAAGAGGGACGGCATGAGCAGAGGCATGTCACCGCTGTATTGACCTTCCAATTGCCCCCATGTTCGTTCAGGTGTGTGGACGGAGCATGTAGGCAGGAAGCTGGTGAAGTGCCAGCGCCAGGGGGGAGGACGGGGGAAAGAGAGAATGCGCAGAAGAATGAGAGAAGTCGCGAGGAATGCAATAGTTGTGATGTTCTGCTCGTACCTTGTGCATGTGCATATGCAGTGAAGCTCGAGCGAATGTGACGCTGAGTCGTCTCTGGGGGTGTACCGTGTGACAAGCCGACAGGCAAGACAGACAAGATGCCGGCCGAGGCGCCGCGGACGCAGAATGCAGACGCAGACGCAGGTTCCGTCCCGTATCCCATTCACCCCTTGACCAAGGTACAGTGGCCCCTAGACTCGGCCCTCGCTCAGTTTTGCACCGCATAATCGGAGCCAGAGACAACTTAGGAGTCGGCAATGCAGCAACGCGGCGAGGTGAGCTGTATGTAGACAGTAGCTAGCTGGATGGATCCAACACTCCAAAAACGACAGGCCGAACGACAACGGCACGTTTTTCAATGGCAATCGGGAGGAACAAGTCGAAGATTGTCGAGACTAGTGCAATAATCCAGGTGAAAACTGCGCAGGGCCGGCGAATGTTGCATCGACAACGAGCTCTCTGCATCTTGGACGGCCCTCGGACGGTGCTGTGACCCGTGAGGTTTGGAGAGAGGCGCAAAAGTCGAGCGCACTGATGCCATGATATAATGACGGGAAATGGGAAGTGGCCGACTGGAGGTGCCGTGCGCGCGGCTGTCTTCATTGCCTGCCGCCGGCCATGCGCAAATAGCCAGGCCATTGCAACAGACTTGACGCGACGGGGCCAGACAAGGCCAGATGCTCGAGGCCACATAATTTCGCAAGGCGGAGCGCGAGAGGAGGGAGGCGCCGTGGTGAAGTCTTGGGCTATGGCGATGCGCTCGGATTGCTGGTTTGCAGCATCAGACGACAGGTGCCGGTGGGAGAAGGCAATCTCGACATGGACAGCAGCAACCGACCGACACGTTGCTCATCAGGCCGAGCCGTGGAATTATTTGTAGGGCATACCGGTCCATGAGAAGGTAAATGCCAGCAACGCTCTTGCATTGGTTCTCGATATGCCGCGGCAAGTTGTTGTTGTTGTCGACAAGTATCGCAACCACGAACCACGGTATCTCCTGCCGCAGCTTAAACTGCGCTTTTTTTTCTCCTTCTTCTTGATCATCGACGGCAACTTCCTCCAAAAGCTCAGGTCTCTCTCTTTCTCTCTAGACTCTTCCTCACGGACTGCGCCACCAAAGTGCGAGGCGCAAAGGAGACTCGGCGGGGGGTAGCAGCCGACACCACCAAGTTTCCAACTGGAGGAGCCACGTTCATCCCCAAGTCGGTTTCTCTTATGAATTCCTCCTTCCGTTGGACCTTCCGTTGGAATCCACGATTGCTTCCATATTTGCGTCGGAGTCCTTCAGTCCCCAGCTCCACCTCTTTCCGTGTTGCGTTGCTTGCCCACATGTATTCCGGAGGCGAAGTAAGGTGAGCCCGGTACTTCGCTGCTTGCTTCGTCAGCTAGAAAGTGTGATTCGTACACTTGCTGCGTCAGTAGCCTGGGTTCGCGTGAAAGTCGACCCCTTGCTCGCAGTGGCCTGGTCCCAGCGGTCCCTCCAAACCTAACGGCTTGCCCCTTGCCCTTGCTCGACGTTTTCCCTCCTCCTCGTCTTCTTTTCTTTTTTCTTCCCGCCCAGCTCCCTCCGTCCCCCTCTCCCGGTATTGAGACCCTCGCACACACGACACCCTTGGGCGTGCTCTGAAGACCAACTGGCCCAGTTGACAAAAACCAATTGCACCAACATGTGTGTACCTGGACCGGGTGGCCTGGGAGCTAGGTCCATCGACAGGGGGGCCCTTAGTGAACGACGGGGTCTCTCCCGGGCCTTAGTCCAGGGCTAGGGAGGAAACCATTCCTGGCTCGCACCCATTTCCTTTCCCTCTTCCCTCATCAGTGAGGAAGTGTTACGCAGAGTTGTCGACGAAGAAGCGTGATGGCAAAATAAAAACGAATGACCAGGGGCAGACCGTCGACCATCTAGAGAATTCTGATACTGCTGTATCCGCACTGAAGACTGCCATTATTCCATCGTCCTGATTCTGATCCTTTCGTCAGACTCGCGGGCGCTTGTTCGTGACGCCAAAACCTGGACTGCAGCCCTCGAACAGAGCTTGTGGCGTTGCCTCCTTCCTACTCGTTTCCCTTGCTGTTTGCTGCCTGCAGGGCAGGTTCCGCTTGCCAGGGAGAATACGACGAACGACACATCAACTCAGCTCAGGGCAAAGTTGACAAGGAAGTTGACGTGTGTTGCGCAGACTGTGATGCAGACGAGTCAACCCACCGAGCTCCTCTCTGCCGGGAACAAGGACCGCTGTGCCCTCTTCTCTTTTGGAGTATCTTGGTCTCGAGTACTCGTGAGTCGCGGTCTCGGCCCTTGTGCCCTGCAATTCGTTATCACGCCCTCCCCCAGATTGCTGGGTCCAACGCTTCCAGTCTCCAATCTGTTTGCGGGCTAGCTCATGGCAGTGGAGGCTCCTGGTTCTCGGGAGCAATATCGTTGGTAATGTGCCCGCGTGAGGGAGCTTTCGGGCATAAGTGTTGGGCTAATTATTCGTGCGATGTCTGTTGACGGGTGATCCGATGAGCGGCTCCCACACGAGGCTCGATCGTGCTCGCTTGCGTTGGACTCCCTTGTCATGCCTTTCCATCTCGGTTCTTGCATATGAATGTGAAGCCGTAGGCCCAGTGAAGCAACAGCACCAGCCACTGTTTGTCCTTACTAGTGATGGGTCGCGTCACCGAGAGACGATTCGCCGGCCTACCGTCTGCCACCGAGTCGAGGCACGATTTGACTTATGCCACACCACCGGTCTTGCGCTGGACCCTGGCGGCCTTCGGCCGCTTGGAATCCGGCTTGTCGCTGAGCGTGGATGTCTATCCGCTGCGAGTGTGGTTGATCAACCGTCGTTGAACGATTTTGGTATAGACGCCAGACATGTTCCGGCTATTTTTGACACTGCTCATCATCGGCCGTAGAGCGAACGAGAAGTACGGCAACCATGCGATGTGCCTTCTAGGTCACGACCTACCGGAACCTCACATTCTGCTCTTTATGTTAAGTTCGTGGTTGTGTCACACTGCCCGTAGAGAGATCCGGAGCCTTGAAAAAGTGCGGATATGCCACAGCTTTCCCATCTATCCAGTCAATACTCGGGCCCAATGACCCTTTTTCGGCCGCGATGCTTCATTCAAATCGGGGAAAGCCCACTGAGTTAAATATTCTGTCTGTTCCATCGCTCTTTGCAGTAAGCTGTCTTAAATGCTAGTCATTAGCAATAACCGACTCTCCCAAAAGATAGACAGCGGTGACACGACGAGTCGCGCCGGCATGCTACTTCTTAAACGCCCGCTTGACATGGCAAGGTTGGTGGGCATTTGGTTGCTTGTCTTGGCCCAGCAACCGAACCGTAATAACTGGGCGCATATTTGTGTGAGTCAAACCATGCGAATCGGTCAGGACGTCTTGTTGTTAATGGCGCACAGCTACAACCATATTTTTCTTTCGCCCGAGTGCACATTGCTTCTCGTACACTGACGTCTTCGTTGGCACTTGGTCTTGGCCCCTCGTCAGCCGTACCACAGGGCGAGCTTGCGTAAAGCTAAGTGCGCAGGGCAGATCTAGCTGCGATTTGTGTCTCTCGGGGCATCGCTGTCAGCTTGTTCTGGCGGCCGCTTTTCTTGTTGCACTGTCGGCTTCGAGACCGTGTGCTTCCGTGACTAGATAGAGGCTTCCCGAGGGCCGATGAATTCCCTTTGCCGTCTGGAACTAGAAAATGCTGTCATTGAGTGTAATTTTCCGTTACGGCCAAAGGATGCCAGTCTAAATTGTTTCCGCCCGCAACCCGCCCGCACGGCTGTTGTTCGGAGCGCGTTTCCAATAGCAAAAAGAATTTGATGATCATGGATCAACAAGCAAACGCAGGTGCTTCTGAGTCGCTGGCGTGAGCTGCCCATAAGCCGTCAGCCATAGATGTGGCCTCATCTAAGACTGTTTCTCGGCTCTAGTGCAAGTGGCTCATTCCGGGTATGAGGCTTGTCCCGTGCTCACCAGGGCAGAGTGGCCAGAGACAGTCCTGACCAGATGTCTTTTGAGTATCATGCCACCTGGACCATGCTGAGCCGCTGGGCAAATTTGGCTTGGGGAAGCCGGTGAAACGAGTGCGTGCTCTTCGCTCAGTGAAGGACGTCGAACCATCGTAAAAGCCTTGCAGGAAAATAGCCACTCCGCCGGTATCGGGTACCGATCAGCATCAAACGGCGGGGTGCTTCTGCAAAGGCTTAGGTATGCGGCTGATGATGCTGGAAATATGTACTCCGCTGCATGCACGGCGCAATGCGAGGTAGGCGATATGTGTGATGAACGACATGAATAGAAGCTGGATATGCGTCTATCTGCAATTGTCGCCAGGCCATGGTGTTCCCGTGTTGTTTCTTTGGCGCCTTTGCAAAGGAAGGACTGGCTGGTAATGTTCGGCTGTGATGTTACATGCACCGGGGTGCAAGTCTGGTTCAGGGCGACGCTTCACGGCCCAATCTTCCATTCGACATCGGGCAATGGTACAGCAAATTTGTATGTCTGCCGCAATGCCACTCTCGCGGTGGCAAAGATTGGCTTGACGGATTGCTTATTCAGGCGTTGATGTCGTATTCGAAGTGGTGGCCAAAGCCTTCTTTGCTTATTCTATGATATGTCACCTCAACCCGTGCCGCCCGCCGTTACGTGCCTCATCTCCGACATGCTGCATGATGCGGCGTGTGGTCGGGCAT
The DNA here is from genome assembly GCF_030867785.1 of Colletotrichum acutatum. NCBI lineage: Eukaryota > Fungi > Ascomycota > Sordariomycetes > Glomerellales > Glomerellaceae > Colletotrichum > Colletotrichum acutatum. The sequence goes on from NW_026849171.1 coordinate 17,503, forward strand.
AAATCCTGCGGTGCCCTTCAATAGCGGGAGGCAATCGTCAGGCGATTATTGTATATTGGAGAGGTGGATGAAAGAATACGAAGAAACAATGGCGGCAAATGGCTTTGGCTGTGGGGTTTTCGGTGGTGATGAGGTTACGGGATGTGGGACCTCGAGGCGAAGGAGAGGAAGAAGCAGAAGTTGAGATTTGGGGATGTTGGCGGTTCCGTGCTCCCGATGGAGGCTCCTTGGAGATGAAAAGAAGAAGCCTGAGGCAATAGCGCCCAGCATGAATGTGTTCCTGCCTCATTCCAAACCGGCAGGTACTAGATGATATTCGCACCTTCCTTAAGGCCCTGCATGCCTGCTTCAGTTTTTTGGAGGTGCATACCTTCTGCTCTGCCCTGCCGTGTGCTTACGTAGTACGGAGTACAACCGCTGAAATGCAGCTGTTCAGCGGGACCGCCCGCTGCGGAAGGCGCTGAGCAAATTTTCGATTATGTAATCTGTACTTCCCATCCGAAATGCACCCAGTTTTATTATCCGTAAGGTAGTTACTGTGCATGCCTCTCCACACGTCCTCTACGAAAAGTTCAACCTCTGTACAACTCTGGCTAACCTACGACGAACGGCTACGGAGTACATCTATATCTATACGGTGAACGCAGGAGTATCTCGTATCATGTACAGAACTGGAAGTATCGTCGTCAGGGGTTCTTCTTCGCCAAGATCGGATATCCCGTCGTCACTCGTTAGTCTTCACCGGCTTCTTGCGGGCTACGGCTTAGCAAGCCTCGATTCAAACTCCATCTCGCCCGTCACCTGTCCCCATCTCAGTTCTCAAGATGTGGAGCGCAGCTTGTTACGGACAAGCTGAAGCTGCGACCCTTCGCCCCGTATTCCACCCAACGTCACCGGGTACCTGACCTGGCGGAGCGGCCACCATCCGCAACCGCCCTGGTCGTCTGAACTTGCAACGGACAAGAGGCGAGACCCGGCTGCCGCACAAGGGGAAAGAGAGTGAATCCAGGACCTCACACTCCAGAGCCCAGACAGGGTATCTCGTCAATCTTGCTGGCCGACCGTTGAACAACGGTCTATCAACCAGTTGGTTCCAGCTCCCAGCCTTTGAACCCTTCCCCCGGTTGTCCACCGCTGCCATCCGGATCCCCGTCCTTGGCCTCCTCTTGGCCCTGCAAGCTTGGGTCATTGCTTGACCATTTTCAGACACCAGGCGCAAGCCAGGAGCACGAAGTAGTAGGACACACTAGAACTCGGGAGCTTCGAGCACCTTTCCCGGCCGAGCCCTTCACCTAGGCAAGCGAGGCTGTCAGCAACCTCCGGAATCGACTTCCTAGCGTGCTCATTGTAGCCCGGTGGCACCGCTACTGCACCTATTTCTGTATAGCACCTGCAGCTCCAAACCCTCTACAGATCACAACTTCGTACAGCCTGGGCGGCGGCTGGATGTGCCAATGCTGCTCCTCGATTCAGTTCTCGTCATCTCGCTGCGGGTCTGGCTGCCGGGGTAGACACCTTTTGGGAAGAGAGCAAACTGGAACTGAACATGGCCCCTGTCTGCGAGCCTCGTTATAGGCACGTGCGGTCCACCCACCAAGACGGAAGGCATCGTGCAGAGATGCCGGTGCCAGGCCTTGATCCCGCCCCGGCTTGGAGCACCGCATCGAACTCTCGCGAACTCTCCCCCGTCGACGCTAGACGCTAGACAAGCTATTGCCAACCTTGGTGCCACCTCTCTCTTGATCGACTGATCCCGTATACAGGTCTTTTCAATAGGCGAATGCAAGCATCTAAACGTCTGCGTCGTTTCAAACGTATAGGGAGTTGATAACAGCACATAGAATTTAAGCCCTTCGCGGTAGAACAATCTTCACGACGAGGTGTAGAGCCCATGTATGGATATCTTTGACCGGAATTCGCCGGGCGTCTTCAAGGGTCCCTCATTTCCAAAGCTGCAGCGGTGACCAGGGAGCTTCAATCATCTTGACCGGCGCGCCGGATCATCCAACTGCAACCTGGTACGGTTACAAAGATATCATGCCCTCATTTGCTCATCCTTGACTGGCAGCAAAATTTCTGCCCTTGGCCGACCTGAATGACCCGCAACTTGACCCGCCCACTTACAACCAAAGAAATGTCATCAGTGTCGGCCTGTCAAGTTGTCAACACCAGCTTCGTTGTAAAGCCACGCCTACTGACGGGTTTCCAGGCTGTTTACGGAATCTTCATTCAGCACTCTTTGGCGTAGAGGGGAGGGCTCGTTTTGCATGTTCAGTAGGGTCTAACTATCTCCAGCTCCTCCATACATGAGATCGGGTGGCATGTCTATTCATTCAACAGCGTGAGGTAAGCATGGAGTGCATCTGCTGATGGTATGGAAATGGATACTTGGATGACAATATACTAGATTCATCTCACTCCAACAACGAGCTTCCTCTTTTCATTTCTATCTAGACCGATAGTAATACCGATGACCCACGCCTTTTTACTGCTTTCTCGTCAAGCTACCCACCTTTCCCAGGCTAACGCAAGGGGAGAAGGATTCCGACTCGCTATCTGCAGCACCTATGCACATTCAGGGGTTCCCAGGCCTGGACCTTGGGCCAGATCAAACTCTCAGAGCCCACGCTCCCTGGTCAGTGCAGCACTCGACCTGCTTATTTTCGATTGGTTCGCAGCTGTGCCGCTCCATGAAGAGCTCTGAAGAAAGGTTGTTGTCTCATTACGCATTCTAAAGGCAATCTGGGGAATGAAGGAGTCCCAATAAACGGTCGCGACTCATTGCTTTGCATTTTCAAGCATGCATCCGCTTCATCGGGACGCTGGGGAGTTCGCTGCGTAAGTTCACTTCAACATGTGGCATTTAATAGGTTTGACTCACCGTTGGCCGCGAAATTTCCAATCAGTGTCAGAAGGCTAGAGTGGTTGCATAACATCAAGTGTTTGAAATCGCCTTCAAGCAGTCTCATCACATGAGAATCTAGTTGGAAGTAACGCAGTGCGTTAGAACTGTCACTTTCCGACGGGGCTTCCTTTCTTGATGGGCCCCAAAAATGGCGCAGCAGCCTCACCTCCTATTCATCAGTAAAAATTCGGCTTCGTTTTAGGTCTAGCAAACATCACGTCAGAACAGGTCGATCGGCCTCATTCAACTCGGTCAACCTTCGTAGCCAAGGAGCGATATGCAGGTTACAAGCTCTCCATCTATGAGCAGATCGGTAGCAAGCTCTGTTCCTTCAAAGGGCTCGCCTACTCATCCCAGGAGCCCGGAGGAGATTCCTTTAACGGCCAAGGTCGACTCGATTATCACTTGCATTTTCGACGACAATCCAACAAGAGGCAAACATTTCGCCCGAAATGGAATTTGCTCCACACAATCATCGTCACCAACAAGCCCACCGCGGTGCTGGGTGTAGGCAGCGGAAATCGAGCTTCTCCAGTAGCATCCGGGACCCTCGGCTTTTATAACTACACAGGTTCCTGGCTCCTGGGTCCGATTTTGCCTCGTCATGAAGTTGAGAACTGCTTAAATGCATGCTAAGCATGCAGCAAGGCACGGCGATGGGCATCCGGCTTCCGGCCATGATTGCAGAAGTTGCAGCACCGACCTGGGGTTTATGGGATGTCATGGGTGGTCTTGGCTTGTCTAGGTATCGCCGCTCGTTGCGTCGCTCCCAGCTCGTCATCTGTATGTCATCTGCAGAGCTGTACTCCGTACCTTTACCGAGCCTCGCGGCTTCGACCTAGCAGACACCTCACAAATGTGTTGCTAGTCTCTGCTATAGGGATCCCTCTTCGTCTCGGGCCACTTCCAAAACTACCACCATATATCTTCGAGGCGTGATATCAACGTCCGGGCTGACATGGCGGAGGTTAACAATAGGCTTGCACACTGCAGAGACCGCCGCACCTCTGGCGCTCGGGCGGGCTTTCGACGTGCTTCCCCGGAGCGGCTGGACCCTGAGTAGCAGGCGTGGCGGACAAACTGATCCTTCGATCTCCACCCCGACCTGCCCGCCCATCCAATCTCTCACAATCATCTCGACGCCGTCTCATGTTAGTAGCACATCGCGTCATGTTCCACAGGTTGGCTGAACTCTGTTCTTCGGAAACGACTGCGTCGCGGATCCAGTGCGCTGGCCAGACTTTTTCAACATGTCAGATTCGATGTTACTCGACGTGGGTGCCTCTCTTGTGCACTCGTCATCACCAACATATTGCCAGCTGCACTTTATTCACCATGAGTATTATGTTCATGTACACGATCATTATTCGAATCTCCTCACTGGCACGCTCTCAATTTCGAATCGCGTTGGCACCGCGCCGTCAGATTGGGTGGCTGGTGGAATATTAATTTTGATTTGCATCATAGCAGTTCGAGAATGTACTATGACGTTTTGTCGCAACATCCAACAAAATCGAATTTTGATCCTCGAAGCAAGATCCTGGAATCAAACCCTAGAAAGTCGCTTGCTCGTTCCTCCGCTGCATACGTTTCTCCCATCATTCTGATATAGATAGAGCATCCTACTATAATCTAACGCCAATGAGCATTCAGAGAGTCAAAGCTCAAAGAGCTAAGAGCTAAGAGGCACTCGCGCTGATCAGCGGCTGACGAATGTTTGTCGATTTGAGATGGCAGAGCATCAGGAGCTATGGCACCTGGAGATCTCGGTCTAATCAAGGTAGGATTCAATGCTGTCGGCACTCTCAAATCTGCGGTAGCGGCATCTCGGCCTTCATATCAGAACTGCAAAGATACCGCGGGGAAGGTATCTCCGGCCTTCCCACAAGATGTAAGCTGTGCTTCAAGTCAGCCGCCACCAGATGAGTCGAGACCTAACTATGTGGCGATTGCTCGAGGTTGATCTTGACATTAGTAAGGGCTGGCCGAAAGATACTTGCGACACGCAATAACTCTCACATCGACCATTGTAGCTCACCAGCTGTGAAGCTAGCACACGGGCCTTCGAACGGTACCAGCCTTCTGCCCCAATGAACGCCTCCAACAATAAGTACGGTCTTCAATCAGCCACTCTTAGTCAATCGAGTTTCTTTCGTCAAAAGCCACTGCTTTCTTAAGCTTAGTTCAAACCAGTTCAAGTACTTGTTACAGGTTCATGCCAAGATGCGGCCGTCGCATGGAAATGAGACATCTTCTAAGCCGGCAAACCGGAGCGACGGACGTGCGAGCCTCTATGGTGCGGTGGCCAGAGCGTGTTCGTCTGCTTAGCCCCGAAGACCGACGCAGGTCCCTGAAGATCATCTTTTTCCGTCTCGATCTGGGGATGGGTGAGAAGAGGCACTTTGCCTGCCTATTGGCTGGTGAAAGGTCATATCGAAATGGCCTATCCTCACCCGGCCCTTCTTCTTCGTGAGATTAACGAACTATTACCTTATAAGAAAAAAAGATCGAGACGACCTGGGATCTTCCGTTAGTGTGTCTTCAGAGAGACCAGTACTCCGTAGATGATTACATCTGCCAAGTGCATGTCTCATAATTCATTGCCGACATCATTCGAAGCTAGCTAACTATTCTGGTCGCTCCAACGGTGAACGAGAAACCGCTCAACCGCTGGAGGAAAACGCGACAAGGGACAAGTGATCGACAAAGAAGAACAAAGATCCAATTTCAAAGGTCCAAGTCAAGCTTGGCTAGGGCCAGCCGTTCGTGTCGTTCTAGAAAAGGGGGCGTGTGAGCCTTTTTCGTTGTCATAGGTTTTTTAGACGCTATGCCGCGTACAGCCGTCAGGCATCAAGCTCTCGCCGATCTGGACAGCTTTTCGTCCTCGGAGCAGGCCCCGATTCATGAATCGCGTGGTTGCTAGGGTCCATGGACTGATTGCCAGGCTTCCCTCGGCCGAAATCGCACCGCACTCAGCAGTTGAGGACCTTGTGTTAGAGATTACCTCAAAAAAGTCCACCCCTGGTGCTGATCACGAGTGTCCGGTGCAACGGATGATCAGGAATCCGGAACGAATCAAGACAAGACAGAACAAGATCGACAAAAAGAAGAATCATTGTACACAGAATTCGATATATCAGAGACAACCCGGCGGGATTTAAAGTTAATTATGGTCGGTATCTGATTGCCGAGCTCCGCATTAAATAATTAAAGAACGCAAAAGGTCCATGATTTTACATTCTCTTACTGAGGCGCATAGACAAATGCCAACCTGTCAATCTCATCCCCGTCCCGTCCCAAGTATCCGACAATCTGCCATCCCGAAGGCGCCGTGTGCGTCGCGCAATCCGTCGTCGTCGTACCGGCCGCGACCGTTCGGCCCGTGCTGGTAGTCGCCTGGATGTAAAAGTTGCGCGTCTCGTTGCTCTTCTTACCCCAGCAGAGCTTTGCAGCGGTCCAGTACTCAGTCGCAGCAAGCGTCAGCGTCGCGGCCGTGCCACCGGTACCGCCGTGCGTGAAGACGGTGCCGTCGGCGAGCGTGACGGCGACGGAGTCGAGGCGGTCCGCGCCGTGGAAGGTCAGCACCGAGGCCTTGGGCTTGGACTTGCTGGCGAGCGCGGGCAGGTCGGAGAACCAGTCGCCGTGGGGACCGCCAGAGAAGTCGGACTGGCGCAGGGTGGAGGAGAGGGACCAGGTGAAGTTTGCGGTGATGGGGTTGTGGTCGGTGAGGATGCTGCCGTTGGACTGGAGGAACTTGCTGCTCTCGTAGTTGAAGTAGGTGGCCTCGAGGTTGACGACGGCGTTGCCGCGGTAAAAGGCCTTGTCGACCGTCTCGCAGTAGTTTGTGGTGCTGGGGTTGGCGCAGAGGGTCTCGGCGGTGGGCACGACGCCGGCGCGCTCGAGCTGGAGCCAGACGTCGCGCATGCCGTTCTGCGAGGCGAAGACGCCGATCTGGTCCGAGGTACGGGTGTACCGGGAGTTTGTGTCGCCAAAGACGAGGACGGCGTTGCCGACGGACCAGGTGTCGATGTAGTCGGCCACCTGGTGGAGGTTGCTGTTGCGGGCCGTGAGGTCGCCCGCCTCGGTGCCGGCGTCGGTGTGGAGGTTGTAGACGTCCACGTAGACGCCCTCGGCGACGCGGAGGCGCATGAAGGTGAAGCCCTTGGGGGTCAGGCAGTCGGACCCGGAGGCATTGGAGCAGGTTGACCACTTTACGCGCTCGAACTCGATCCAGTCATAGTTGGCGAGGGTGTTGAGGCCGGAGCCGAGCGGCACGCCGCCCGAGGTTGCGGTGCGGTAGGGGTGCGTGTCCGTCTCGTAGATGTAGGCGTGGTAGTTGAAGTCCTGTTTTCGGTGTGTTAGTTAAAGTGCCTTTTTGCTATTTTCTGCCATTTCTTGGAGGTTCATGGCTAATGATAGCAGCAGAGTTCAATCTTGTAACAGTGACATATGGGAAATGCTGGGATCGCGAGTCGTGGATGTCCTTGCATTGACGCAGGGACGGAGCAACATGTGGCTTATGCGCTTTCCCTAGGACCCCAGCTCACGCGATCAATGGCAAGAAATAGCTTTTCAGCTGTCGCGAATAGATTGCTGCTGTTCTGCAAAGACTCACCTCTTGAACGTTGATGATGTCGTAGTTGTACTTGGCAAAGTACGATCCGATGGTTCGCGAGTTGGTTGTCTTGTCGCCGGGCACCTCGTTGTTCTGGAGGATCTCGGGCAGGCCAGCGACGTTCATGGCGAGGATGGTGAGGTCGCCGCTCGTCTGGGCCAGGGCGCCGGAGGAAAGGGCGCCTCCGGCGAGGAGCATCTTGAGGCTGGTGGGCTTCATAGTAGCGACTGGATCTTCTGCTCGTTTCGCAACGTGGGATGTTTGATCGGACGGAGGGAAGGAAAGAAAGATCGACGGGCGAGCGAGAGGGACAGAGCGGCACTGGCTGGAGACGAAATCCCAACTACATGCGAGAGAAACGGCGAGCAGTGGTGATATTTAAAGGAACCTATTTCCCATCAACTCAAACCTAATTAATCATGAACTCCCCTCTTGGCAACACGAGGCGAACCAGACATAAACACCCCCGTCAACCTTGACGATGTGGCATGTGCTAAAGAACCAGGGCCACAAGCAAGATTAGAACAGCTTTACAGTTGAATTTGGGGAAGGTGACAAGCAATAGGCACAACGTGATCTACATTTGACTCGTGATGGGTGGAACATCTTTACGGTGGTTGACGCTCATCTCCCTCGAACCCCTCACGACCGCGGCACTGGTGCCCGAAACGGTCGTTCTACCCCGTCCTTATCGACGTATCGACATGACGATGTAACCTCTCCCACCGGTCAATGCTGCACATGTCCGGGCCGTTGGATGCGGAGCGGTCGGTAAAGTCGGAGAAAGGGGGAGCAGCACCGGACGAGAAGATGGAATATGGTATCCGTATAATATTGACACGAGATATATGCACACGTGCGGTGAAGTAGCATCGCTACACTTAATAATGGCACTTCATTGGCATGACACGTTTTCATCAATTTACTGAAATTAGGCCTAGCAGACGTGCTGACCGTGCATATCATAGAGAATGGGGGAAGTTATACTCTGAGGTAAACATATTGTCCACAAGTATAATTAGACGGTCAGCTGTTTAGATGACACTGATTACCCTGATGGAGCCGCAATCCGCACTTGGATAGAATTAGACACCGACCGCTGTGCAGGGGGAAGCTTCTTCAGGGTTCACTTTGTGGTTTTCCTCCGTCCTGTGCTGCCCGGCAGGCTCAAAAGTTGCACGTGGATCCACGTGGAGGGTCTTGGCTATGAGATTCGTCGACGAGGGGTTGTCCTTGTCGAGATTATTTCTTCAAACGACCTGGCCCCCCACGAAGGGCAGATATTCTCACGACGTTTTATCGTCCCTCGGCGAACCAGCCGGAATCTTGGGGCTCCTCAACAACACGTTTCTTTTTCTCTTCGGTCACTATCTTCCGACGGCCGAGTCTGCCGAGAGGGAGCTGCGAGTATCCGCAAACTGTGGGATAGCAGGGGCAACTCGGTTCAAGTGTTCGGTGCCGAGTTTGGACCGGATCGAACACGTTCAATTAATCTCATATTTTCCGAGATGGAATGATGTGTCCATGCGGAGGCGCAGGTAGAATCATCCGAGTTTTACCAGGCGAACCATCATTATGCCGCTCCTGCGGCGATGGAGCTGACGAAGATGAAGACATCTCGCTCTCGGTAGGCATCCGTTGGCAAGATTCGGAACGACCTTGCGACGGCTCGGCTTGCGAAAGAAAAGTGCGACTTGGCGGAGATGCGGTAGTGGGAACCGGCCAGTCGGTGCCTTTGGGTGAAGCCTGGGTCAGACGAGGAAGAGGATGGCCCGTCCGTCGTCGGTCCTCCCCGCCGGCGACTTTGTTTCGGCGCTGCCATGGAATGGCCGGGTTTCGCAACGGCCGTTGGGCCCCCAACCCTCGAACCCGGTGACGTTTTGCGAGGCGGCGCGCCGAGGTCCGAAGGAGACGGGCGGAGCCTTGGACCTTTGCCCTTCGCAACCGGTAAGTTCCATGGACCCGAGGAGCTGGGTTGGCGCTGAGTCTCACTCTCGCTCTCTACATGGTTCTAACGAAGCCGATGCGGTACCAAACTATGATTCTAAACCAATTTGTGGCTTTTCCACACACCCATAGACCTGGGCCCGTTTACTGCTGTGGCCGGCATCGTGGTAATGAAAGCCGCCGTTATCGAATGTTGCATGACCCGAGCTTTCCAATTTTAGAATAGAATGCAGTTTAGAGTATTGCCCCAAGGTGGTTGGGAACGTTGGAATTCCAGTTTGAGAGCGTGGTAAAAAAGCCACAGTGGGGAGATGAACCCATCGTTGCCATGCTAACTTTGGTCGCGAAAACCGAGAGCCTCGAGAGAGGCGTGAAAAAAAGCGCCCCGACAAAAGCATGACGCCCTTTGTTCCTGGAAGGGTGTTTGGGGCTAAGAAAGTCTGGTGCCACACGGCCTGGCGCCACGGATGGGTTCCTGACATGATTTCTTGGCTGCTAGCTAGCCTCATTTCCATGGTTCATGACGAGTGAGCGTGATCGCGACCGCGACCGCGTTGACCAGACTACTGCTGGCTATCCACTTGTTATTTTGACACACTTTGGTAGAAGTGGTTTCGTCACGGTTCAATACCATCGTCATGACTCAACGGAGCTGATCCCCAATGGTCAACATCCTCTATTTGCAACCGTTCAGACGTCACTCTTTTCACGTAGCATCGCCTCCATGAGCAGAGGGAGGCAAACTTCTCCCTGTAAAGCCTGCAAGGAAAACCACTTCTTCCAAGGCGGAAGACAGATAAGACAGCTGAATCTGAGCCTAGGTGCGGGTAAGGGAGGGTGAGTGAGGGCAGGACTCTGACTCGGTGCTTGTTTGGGAATGTCTGCGCACGGCCCTAGCGGTGATCAGGGACCGCCAGGCGAGCTTTGGTCGGGAGGACTGAGCTCCGGGTCTCAGGATGGTCTTGAGCAACTCTTCATGCGGAGGGGTGATGTGATGCGATGGGGGGCAGTGGCAGGCAAGTTGGGAGCAGGCAAGACGCGGGTCCCGTGGGCCTTTCTGGCAATGGGGGTTTCCTGAGTTGTGAGATTTCGCATAGTGGTCACAGTATGTGATTATGCTTCGTGATGGGTGCGGTTGTGATTGCAGAAACGGTAGGTCTTAGTGGCCGGTGTTATTGACACTTTTTGGGGTCGACGTGAGACTATCTTAGCCTTACAAGGCACCACAAGCCGACGGTCTCGTTCGATACACGGATGGATCAGGTGGCATGCCCGGTATTCCTCCTGGAAGGCTTTCATGGATGCGCCGAATTTGAAATCTTCCCCTCCCGGGAGCATTGATCTAGATGAGAATCATGGCCGTTGATCTTAGTGATCAGTCATCACTGGGTCATTCATAACCGCCTGGGGTAGGTCCAAAGGCCTGTTTCGAGGTCCAGCAAGTCGCGGCAGAGGAATGGGAATGAGGCTTTTCAGCTAGCATCGTGATGGTATTTGCCGAGAATTCCCAGTGCCGTCCGTTTACCAAACCAGTCGTAAGCCAGATTAGCGAGTCTCATGCATGCCTCCGCGATCATATGATGATATTTGCATGCGATATTCCTCACCAAACGGATAGGGCCCAGACCTGAGCACTTGGTTACCATCCGGCCATTTCCTGGTGGGGCCCCGTCTTTGACAGCGGCATGCCGGCAAGGGAATCTTGCCCTTCTGTAGATGGACCACGAAGTCTTTCATCGATTCGCCTGGAGTGGTACAGTGTCAAACGGTACCGTTCCAGGGTGTGAGGTCTGAGTTGGTGAAACGGGCCGGACACTATTTTGTTCGTACGCTACACTCCAATCTCCATCATCTTTCCAGGTGATATTAAGCATGATAAGGTTACGGTCGGTCGGTTTGTTTTAGACGGTTTCTTTTTCACCCCTGTTCTGGACCCCCGATGAGCGCTGACATGGATGGGGATAGAGGCAGGCTTGTCCATGTTGAGGTTGCTTGCGTGATATGCGTGAAATCAGCGAAAACTTCGGCACACTCGGACGGGTCGTGATAACGGGTTCCTTGGGAAGCTTGGATTGGCGATCTCTATAGTCTGCGCTCAGTCTTTTCCCCTCTGGACTGCCATGGAGACGGCCCAGATGATCAATCCGATTACCGGTTGTCAATAAACCCTGAAAGCCTTCAAGTGGAGCATTACGCCCGTTTGAACGTACCCCTATAGAATTCGTCATCGGGATGCTTGGCGATTGTGGACTTGGAGCTGGGTCCAAGAGCAAGGGAATCGAGAATCCGGAATGAAGGACCATGAAAAAGTTGGGAACATGGGAACAGGTTGGGTGTTGTGCGGGCGTGATAGAGTTGCATATGCAGTGGTAGGGAGAGCGATGCAGATATCGAGGTGCTCAGAGGCAGGGGGTATCGCTGACATTCGTCTTGGGGCTCTCCCTGTAGGCAGCCATGAGGACATGCTGCTGAGATCGCTCGACGGGACCAAAGCTCCTTCACACCAACGCCGGCTGGAGAAACTTGCGAGGACAGGACCATCCCCGCTGAATCCACGTTTTCTTCCTTCTTTTTTGTCCGATGCGTGGGTTTCTGGGAAGACGTTCATGCGAAACCGGGCACATCACATCTCAACCTAGGATAGCCACAGTGCGTTTCTGCTATCTTGCCTCTAGTCTAGAGCGAAGTTGAATGGGATGCGTGGTTACACTCCGGAACACGCCGGTAGTAAACGGCGAGTGCTGCGGTACCAGTTGTTTCGCGAGCGTCTAGAAAACGTGGAGAAAAGGAAAGTGATGGATTCAAAAGGTGAGCTAAGATACATGATATCAACCGGACCAAGAAGAGACTATGGGTCTGTGTGCATCTGAACTCTCGGGAGAAGTCAAGCGAAAAGTTGAGTTGACTTTTTGGATTTCCCCTCTTCGAGAACATTGCTGTTTTGAGATGCTACAAAGCGGACGTCCCGAAAGTCAGCCTTCCGCCCACCGGACGCTCTTGGTTGTACTCGGAATGGACTCGGTGTGCCGGAACGGATATGGCGCTGGGGTCCGGAGCGGGCTCCGGCTTCTCCCACTCGCCGGCTGCACCGCCCATCTTCCCGATCTTCCAAGACAAAAGGACAACGCCGCAACCCAGTCGGTATACGTAATCGAGATAGAATACAAACACACGCATTTAAAGCGCGACGGTCATGTTCATCAAATCTGATGGAGCGTCATTTCTTCTTCCTTGCGTTTGGGCCTCCCCCGGTTGCCCGCGTCCGATATCACATTCATCCCACTAGACGCGTTTCACGAACCCACGCAGCACAGTGGACATCTTTGCTCTTCTCCTCCGCCTCTGACAGACTTGCTCCATCTGCGCCGTGTCCGTGCGTTCAAGGATCACAAGAGTCAACTTGACTTGTGACATTTCCCGACGACGAGGACGACCCTCGGCTTGCGCCCTGCTTGCCCCTCTCTTCTGACCTGCACTCGACATATGGATGCGGACTGAGGATCACAGCGTCATTCCATCACATCGCAGACGGGCTTTTCAATAATCGATAGTCTCATATTGACTAGGTGTCAAACCGCAAGCGAAGGGCACCTTGGAGTAAGAAAAGCAACGAGCTTCCCCTCTTTCCCGCCTCGTTCCCTTGCAGTCGCTTGACAATGCGGGGCGGCGGCCAGCATCTGGCATCGTCACAAGCAGCTGAAGTGGACGCGCGGGGTTCCATTTCTGCAAACCCATCCAAGCTCCAGCTGTCAATGCGGTCAATGAGGGCGCGGCGCGCGGTTTCGGTCCATCAAGAAGCAGAAGTGGTGGAGGGATGGATGGCCTGCCGTCTTTCTTGCATCCTTCCCGCACTGACCCTCACTCCAAAATAGGCCAGGACTCAGAATAAAACCCTTGTCCCTGATGGAGCCCTGTCTGGGTCCTGGTCAATAATCTCTTCGTATTAAGAGCTGGCATCGTGGCTGTCAGGGTTCGTGATGCGTGCCTTCAAACAGCGGCTGGGGGTGTAGATAGATGGAACTTCGAGGGACCTGGGAGGTGAATGAACAAGAGATAGTCTGGAACGAGGGGATTCAATTAAAAGAAGGTGAGAAACGTGCTTCGGCGTCGAGACCAGATTGACGCGGTTAGAGTGTTGATTGCTGCAGGCCAGGATACGAACCCCCCACTGTGACGCCCACCGGACCACCGTTGAAAATTGAGATCATCCAGGAACATTCCCTCAAACTCTCGATTACATGGGAGGATTTTGCTTGTCTTGACAGATACGTCCTAGTCGGCATATCAGGGTCTTATCAGCTACCGCCGCACACGATCACGAATTGCTGTAACATCATCACTTGTGATCGTGCGATGCTGGACTGATCCAGAATGAAGCAATATTTGCTCTCATGCCATGGAGAGTGCCGTTGACATCCCGCATATGGACCTAATCTCTGCCCTTGGGAACTGTAGACTGGATGTACAGATATGCGATGCAACGTTCGGCGAACCGATCGGGACGTGGGCGACAATGGTATTGCTGCATAATGGCTTAGGACGAGTTATCACTATATCAGAGGCAAGACAGTATTGCTGCAGCTTTACATTTCGGCATCGCCCGGTCTAAGAGCCAAGCCTCTACACAAACCTAAAGGCGATTTTTCTCGCTATTTGCCGAACATCAGACGGAGAAAGAAAAAGGCCTGGCCTTTCTAACCGTCGCTTGTCCGCGGATGACACGCTGGTAGGGAGACCACATGGCAACTTGATCATCCGAAGACGAAGGAGGCTCCTCTCCGTTGAGGGGACAAATCTCCCCCCCGCGCTGGGCTGCTGTAGCGGGGGGCAGGCTCACGTTTCAGACCTCGCCGCTGACAACCAATTCGGCGACATGTCCACTCTGGGACTTCTCAAAAGAGTTTCTGTTTATGCGACTACAGAGTTTGTGAGACGGTGAGTATGTTCAAGTGATTGTCCGTTGGCGTATGCGACAGAAGCAAACTGGTGGGTTGGAACAGGTTGACGTTTTGTTACGGTTGTCGTTCGCGTTTGGGAGGGTATATCACCGGTCTTCTAAACCTTATAGACGTATGATGAATTTCTTGAAATAGTAGCGGGGAGTGGAATCATGCATGACACCATGATGTAATGGCGACTTACAGACGGTATTAACGGTGAAAAGTCCTCGGTAGTTAGGATGGCGGCGACCAATATTCGGAGAGTTTAGGGGTGACAGTTGGTTTCAAGAACTGAGAACGATAGCACCGCAATTAAGTTGCTAGCGATACGACGCTGAAGATTGGAAGCCACAAAGCATTAGGCAAATTGTTAATGGGTGTTTCGCCACGCTTGAAGGTAGCCTCTCCACAAGGTGCACGCCATCAATCGAGCTGTTAGATTCATATCATATGATCATTGCCATATTCGGCCCGTCGACGATCTTGTTAAGGTCGGGGGCAATCGTAGTCGCCAAGTTATTTGAAGATGTTAATAAGCGCTTAGATGAAGCATGATTGTCAAAGTGTGGTCAATTATTTCCGTCTACTACTAGACGCATGCCTGCCTTGAACGGGCTTTGTGGAGTATTGGCTGAGATAGGGCACTTTACTTGCCTTGGCTGTATGTTGACTACGAAGTGAGCGCTATTATAGTTGCCAGTTCATGGCTGTAATTCGCATGGCTTTGGTAACAATCAAAGTCAGCGGTCATTAGCTTCTAGGTTTATTGACACACCTCAATGATAGTGGTCCTTCCATGAATCGTGGAAATGAGGGCCCTTCTTTACGCGCGAGTTAATTTCAAAGCTCTTGGCCAAGGCTTCGTAATTGGAATCCGAAACGGCGGTTTACTTGTCATCAAAGTATTGTAGAGAAGTCTCATAGATTGGTTTATTTGTTAGAGACATACTGCGATGTGGCGATGTACAGAAGGTTTCTGACCACAAAGTATGACTATTGCGCAAACTGGACGAGATCATGAGATCTGTGGCTCAACCTCGCCAGTGCTCTTGTGCCACATAGTAGACTATCCATCAAGTATCAAATGTCGTAAGCATCTGAAAGGTTTGAGTCAACGAAGGCAATTTTTGTCGTTTCCCTGGACGTTAGGTTGCATTTAATGCATGCTCGATATTGCGGCATCGCCTTCTTCTATAACGAGTCAACAAACAGCTCACACCAGTGGTTCTAAGTCGACTGTCAATGTTACCCGTGCGATATTGTACAAACTCTCGACGCACTGCCAAGATAGTATGATCGCAATCTAAAGGCATAGGTTTCGAATGCTTTGCTCAGGCACCAAGGGGACATCACATGTAGTTGAGTAACCACTTGACACTCATCGCCATGGAGCGATCCATGCTACTTGTCAGAGTAAGCCTGCATAGATTAGGTCACCTCTGTACTATGTATCAAGTTTCTTGTGAGACGTCACCACTGTTTTCGTGATTACCCTCTCAGCATGTTCCGGCCTTCCTCAGAACAATAGGCACAGTCCATGATTTACGAACGAACCCAAACAGACGAGGTGTTTATCGCCTTAAACATTCAAAGATAAAGAACAACACCTTTCTTTGCGCTTGTGTTTCTCATTCCCATGCTCGATACATGTTCGACCGAGACCAAGTCATTGAGGAACTTGAAGCAACGCTCAAACACAATAAGAACACCAATCCAGGCTGGGTTGATGTATCATGAGAAACAGCAAAGCGCTAAGAGAAGTATCTGAATGATGCGAAGTACCAGATCGCATAGTATTTACCGGCCAACATTGCTCTATCCTTCGCGCAATTATATTCTGCGATAATCAAAGCACTTCCGCTGTCAGCGCTTGTAACTAAAGTAGCACTCTGAAGTTACTGTATAGAGATATCCATCACCCCAACTCAGGTGTCTCGAAATTAGTTTCTAACCGTCTCCAAGAACTTGATGGTGTGTAGGGAAAAGAATATTAAAGTTGTCCCCACGGCAAGTAATGCCCACTGAATCGAAGTCAGAATTATGATGCACCAGCACAAGAAGCCAACCAAGAGTGGTACTTACTTGTGTCATGCTCTCACTATTAATCGCCCTCAGAGCTTGACCTATAAATTTTAATGGGCTTGCTTGTAACAAGAGAGCAACCCAACTCCCAGACACCACACCTGCTCTTGCTAGGTTGAGACTGCGACCTCCCTCTGTCCTCTCTAGGGCATCGAAGAACACCTCATCTGTTCGCATCAACTGTAGAATGAGCGCTATCATCAATGAGAACGAGGATATTGCTGTTGCTCATGAGAGCCAGGACGCAGCGTCTGCTGTGGTCAGCACGACGGTTGCTATGGTTGGATCGGTCTCATTAGTTAGGGGAACACCAAAGAATCTTCCTCTCGTAGCAAGTCCTTGGCTAGCCGAGATGGAAACGCAAACTGTGACGGTGGCAGTAAAGGCGACGAGCTCAAGATGCGTAAAGAATAGTGCTTTACGTATTCCGAAGGAGACTTGAACATGGGCATCGCAAGGCCGAGGTCTCACAGCCCCAGAAGGTGTTAAATGTCACGCGGGCGGAATGGAAATATTGTTGAAGTTCATTATTTTACCTCATCCCATGTCGTAGGCTCGATGCTGGAGATACGGCTCCTGAAAGAAGGGAAATCTGGGCTACCTCGAAGACATGGCGCATTTGAGACCATCCGACAAATCACCAGCCATTGGACGGACCCCTAGATGGATCAGACATGTCGTATGGAAAAGCGAGTATGGTAACTTGCAGCGCGAGTACCGTGCGATCTGCATCACATTCCATGATGGCCAAGAGGTCTCTTGAAACAGGGTCGAGCGAGCGCGACATAGGCAACCTGGCAGCAGACAGAGCGTATAGTGCAACAACTCTTATTTAGGATCCCGAAATTTCTTTGGATAGCACCGTTCATCGAAAGAAAAAGACCACTGGCGACATGAATCTCGATAATGTCCGCCTGCCCACAGCAGTACTGGTGAATATAGCAGACACATTCCCAGTTACCTATCAGCAGCAACTGATAAACGTTCCGACACTGTCATTGTTGGTGGCTTGCGAAAAGAAACTTCTCATTGTCGTCAGGTGTTACATGCCCGATGTGTCATAGGAGTATTATCTTTGGGCAAAGTGCAGCATGAAGAACCCATCTCATGCAGGGCATGGACATGTGTTTGTAGGAGAGGTTTTAATTTTCTCTTATGTCCAAGCCACTCATGTTGGTATGTATGGCGTGGATCACTGGTGAGCATGGTTCTCACTCCGTGGGGGAATGCAGAAGGTGTTGCCTTTCGTGTCCATGAGTACTTGTGTGCGTGCAGAGTGAGCCTCAACCATGATTTGATAATTCGCGTTTTCAGCTCGGACGCTTATTCGAAGAGGCTGGGTTGCTTGATGTAGTTCAACGAGTGCCCTTTCATGTATTTCAAGATTTGAGTTCACAGTCTTCAAATTTTCGCTCATTAAGCCAGGAAAGAAACATGAAGCGACCTGGGATATGAGCAGCATCATTGCTAGAAAATTTCCTAGGAACAACGTAGCTCAGGCCCAAACTTCTTCCGGTGCGCCATCACCGTTTTGTCCTTATTCCCCCTACTATGATTCATCAGATTTTCTGATCTTCCCAGAGAACCCTGATCAACTTACTACTTAGGCATACCAGGTATCGGTTCTCTTTTGACAAAGTCGAGATGAATGCAATAGTTACCTCTCGGTTAGTAAGGGAACTCCTGCCAAACGATGAAACTCTGTCTCAGACTCAATAATGCGAGGCGAACGATTAGAAGTTGCAATTTAGGTACGTTCCGAAAAGGGGAATCAGGCCACCTCAAGACTCTATATAGTGTATATTGAGGGAATGTGATATATCTTTACAACCCTTGCCCTTCGAATAACAGCTCGCACAAGCGTCATAATTCTCCTCACATTTACAGCAGTCTGAAAGTTCACAAGTCAGCAAAACAAAATTTCTTCACAATTTCCACGGTTTCCAAAAAAGATCCACTTACGATAGAAACTTCCTCGAGTAATCTTATCCGAACAATGATCACAATAAACGGTAGAAGACTGGAGGGTATACTTACGCCTTGCACATGTCTCGGGGTACTCCAGAAGAAAGCGGTCGTTGCCCCCCAGATGTAACTGTAATGTATGGTGTGTGGGATTCTTGCATCTCTCACCTGACTTGTAGCAGGCATGGCAAATATCAAAGTCGTCTCCATCGCAGTTGCAGCAATCTACACCGCAACGTCAATTGTGGTCTGGAGACACATAGGGCCGACAACGACAGAAGTAACTTACGATAGTATCGGCCTTGGGTGACCAGCTGGTGGCAACTACTGCATTGTATTCCAGGGCACATGCCCTCGGACCTTCGGCAGTCGCTGACCCAATACCGATGAGATGAGCAGTCGACTGCGCAGACAAGAGCCGTGAGGACGTGATCTATAGTCCCGCAGCTGGAACCGTCTTTGTAGCACCTTTCACAGGAGTCATAGTTCCCGCAATGGAAACAGTCTGCATATAACCGTTAGTTGCGATGCCTTTTAGAGGTCGTCTGAGGAAACTCACGATAGCAGTTACCTTGGCGTATAGCCTCCCCACAATGGTCACATCCAAATAGTGTATATTCTCCACCTGAAAGTTGGGAACGTGTGACAAACTCAATAGCTTCGTGTTTCCAATTCGGATACAAGTTGACGATAGGCATCTCTGACGATAGGTCTTGGTTCGTGGCAAGTTGTAATAGGGTCATGTCATGAGAAGCAGATAGGCATCTCGAGCCCTTTGAATAGCAGGCTTGGCAAAGGTCGAAATCATCGCTTGCACACAGGCAGCAATCTAGCTCGGCACACGTTAGTAGATCAAGGACTGCGATATGGGTGTGTCATGTTCTACGTGTTTCAACTAGGAAGCTACAAGAAAGACACAAGAACACGGTGAAGGGGGGGCGGAGAACTTACGATGGTACTGCCTCTTCCCGATGTGCTCTCCACAACAGTCGCAGTTCATGGCACCAAATACACCCAAAAGGCGAGGACAACATCGTCCCCTACTTTTTCCATATCCTGCAACGGCTTCCATGACCAAGGCCGACCCCGCCGCGTCCAAGAATGCCGACTGCGCCAAGGCCTTTTCAGCCGACTGCGCCAAGTGGACACCCATATTCCATGCGCCAGCCACTTCCGGCGTTGCGACGATCATGTCGGCTGTTGCTCCGGTCTCAAGGTCATGCAACTCAACTATTTGACCTTCAGGCAGGATGGTCTGGCCCATGGTGTCTCCTGTGATATTGATGCTAACCTCCTGGAATTGCGCGACCGCCCCTTGCACGGCATCGCCTACCGCACTGAATGGGTCTGCAGATAAAGCATCAATGGCTGAAGCCCCCGAAGCCCCCGAAGCCCCCGAATTCCCTAAAGACGTGAATGTGAGACTGTCTGTCAAGCCGTCGGTGACACCGAGCGTCGCTATGCCGACTGCGAGGCCGATGGTCCCGGTGAGGGCGGATATAGCGACGTCACGTTTCCGGGTCTCGTACAGGGGAATATTGCGGCGCTCTAGCTCGGCTTGTACGATCTTAAGCTTCTGCCTAGAGATATAGTATCTTCGAGCTGTTAATGGTGCCATGATGAGTGATGCGCCGCAAGTTGGAATGGCCATTCCCAAATATGTTCCTCCGCTGAAGTATGCTGTGAGATGTTGACGGGTCTTTACGACATCTCTCTGGACAAGCTCATTGTCCGTGCTTGATTTCATCCGGGCAGTGTACTCGGATTTGTCAAAGTGGTGGAAGAGATCGTCCAGACCCATAATGCTTTAAAGTAGGATCGCGATTCTGGAAAATGAAGTTCGGTCTCTTGCTTGTGGTACAACTTCCAAAGCCGACAGAGCGAAATCGACTCCCGTGGCAGAACTGAGAATAAGAAGAGGTAGGAAGAAGGAATTTGCTTCGATGCAATCTTTCAATCGTAACGGCACGGGAGTAGCCAGTCTTCACTCTGGGATTCGCCGGGGTATCTGGGTCTGATGTAGGTAATCAATCACCCCATACCATGTCAGCATGGAAGAGATGATAGGTGTAATATCCTTGCAAAGACGATGTTGAAGAAATGTCTCAATGTCTCAACGGACCTTTTCCAGTCCGCACCAAACAGCGTTGAACCCCTTTTGACCGCTCAGTATCTATATAACTGCAAATTAGGGCTCAGCTCCTATCAAAGGATATCTTGATTTCAAGTAGTGAAACAAGGCGTCTTCATCCACAAGCCAGAATCTTGGCACTTTGGCGAACTGCATGATTGACACGTCATTCAGGAGTCATCTCTAGGCTCTCGTATTGTCTACCATAGTAGGTGTACGTCTCTGTATCAAGGTAGGGAGGCTGAGAGGGCAGTAGGCGTCTACTAAATGCTTAAGGTTGAGGAGGCGAGCAATATGGTGCTAGATATGACTGGCTCCTGCAGCCTCCTTCAAAATACTATGTCATGGCGCAAGATGAAGTGCAAAGTCTCAATATAACTAGATCTATAGACTTTTGAGTAGATTCGATTGAAATAGGTACAATGACAGCAAGGCTCGGCAGATTTTAACCCAAGACATGGCTTGCGGCTGAGTTTCAGCTGACCGCCGGTCCGCGGGAAGTGTGACGTGAAGATGATTCCAGCATCGTTCTACTGTAGGCTCTTTAGCACCAATACCTTGGAAGACTAGTACAATTTTCGCTTCACGCAGTAGGTCACCGCCATGGGGGTGACATCGTAACCCCACCCAGACGCTCGATACAGTGGCGTCTTTTCATAGCTTCTCGGTTAGAGCGGTAGGAATCACTTGCCGATAGCAATTTACCATCAGACATCGGAGTCTAAATACGAGAGACCCGGGATAAGGAGCGTTCTGGCGTGTAAGTCATTTGATGAGATTGAGACAGCAAAGGTCATCTGCGAGAACGGTCATCTGCGAGACAAAGGCGTTTCCTCATTCTGGGCATGGACGAAAGCAGTGGCATGAGTTTCGAAAGCGCTTGAGATTTCACGGGTCTGTACCATTTTTTACTCTCTAGGCATGGCGTCTCATCTTCAACTTTGAGATCCCATTAATCAGCTTCACAGCCGTCTACCATGAATCAAAGACTGGCAAGATCTTCTCTGTACTCGTGGTTGAAATTATGTTGAATTGACGGGCTGCCGGCAGGTCTCAGCGATATGAAATGTTAGCCGTCGATTCATCATACTTGAGACAGGTGGTATCATGGCCAGGGTTTTCGATGTGGACAATTCTGCTCTGGATATCAGAGGGCAGTGATTGGTGAATTTTCCCGAGGCGCTACGTATTCAGGTACTCTGGCTTGGATTGATGATCCTTCTCTTGATTGATTCCCACGGCATCGTGGGACAATATCGACCTGTGCCAATATATAAGTCGCCTTAGTTCCCATCTTCTGTTTGTTATCAATGGAGTAGTGTACTCTGAATTTCTTCATGCCCTCTCCAATGTCTCTCCAGACCAGTGAGATACCTAATGTGGATTACCATATAGATCCACACATGTAAAAGTTTCCACCGTCATTCTCCAAGTTGGTCGACCACGGGGAGGCTCATAGATCGGTTATTGCTTGCGCAATATCAAACTTTCATGTATCTATGTAACCTAGCGATGAAGCAGGATTGGTGTAATGTCCATGTCGGCACTGTCAGACTTGTCGGGTCGCTGGCGCTTACTAAGATAGGCCATAACATGACTTGCTTTCAGTCTTCCGTGAAAATAATAATCCTCCATCAATTCTACTATAGACAAGATAATGAAGTCTCACTATGGAAATTCCCCGGCATTGTTTTCCTTACTGGGGGAGGAGTCGGCTACCTATCTTTGGAAAGTTCGGCCGACCTATATCGCCTGCGTGACAACGTGATCTCACTGAAACCGGTAACCTATCGTGGTATGATATGGCCGTTCTGATTCCAGGGCGATGACCCCGGACCGGAATTATTGGACCGACTGAACCGGAGCTCGTCATAACTGATGTTATCCGAGGATCTAGAAAGGGCAGATGCACGACGTATCGGCGGTCGGTCCGGTCTTTGGAGTGTCTCGAACTGCGGGGTACTTGTGCTGCCAGCTGAGTAACCGAAATGTCTTAGATACATGTTGAATGATGTCCTCGTACCGATGACTGCCCTTTTCAAGAGCCTGCCAACAAAACCTCAACAATCTGTGCGGGGTAGAATTTTTTTATCACAGTCAGTTATTCTCCCAACCCACAGCAAAACGAGTCATGGCCGATACTATAAACAATCACAGCTTCACGGCACTGAGTTTCAGTGACGATTTTGTTCAGATTATAGACGGAAAAGCTTCTCCAACAGTGAACAACCGTCATGGCATCAATCCGGCAAACCTGACTGCAAAAGCAGGGGTTCCTATTGCTACGCGCGAGGATCTTGATCTTGCCGTCGCTGCAGCAAAGGATGCCTTCAAAGCATGGTCGAAGGTTTCGTACGAAGACCGAAAGAGTGCTGTTCTGGCATATGCGAATGCTATTGATAGCCACCGAACCCAGTTCAGAGACTTGCTGATCTCTGAACAAGGAAAGCCAGTATGAGCCCCTACACAAAGTCTTCTTCATAGCATCGAATGCCAGGTTACGCTTACACTCCCTAGATCCCTCAAGCAGACGCCGAGACAGAGGCTGCGATCAGCTGGATTCGTGGCATGGCCGGTATCTCACTACCGGAGGATGTTGTAGAGGACAACGATCACCGGACCATCATCACTCGTTACGCTCCTCTGGGTGTAGTCGGAGCTATTGTTCCGTGGAACTTTCCACTGCTTCTAGCTACGGGTAAAATTGCGCCAGCCCTCCTGACCGGAAATGTGATCATTGTCAAGCCATCGTATGAATGTTGACACAATAAGAAGCCATGCTATGGATGCTAACAGACTCGCAGACCCTTCACCCCGTACTGTGGGCTGAAGTTAGTTGAACTAGCACAACAGTTCTTCCCGCCGGGTGTGGTGCAGTCTTTGAGTGGAGACGACGACCTTGGACCTTGGTTGACAAGTCACCCGGGCATTGACAAGATCAGCTTCACTGGATCCACAGCAACGGGAAAACTAGTGATGCAGAGTGCAAGCAAGACTTTGAAGAGAGTCACGCTGGAATTGTGAGTGTACTGGTATTGCTGAATTGGTCAAGCAAAGACTTACGAGAAAAGGGGAGGAAATGATCCCGCTATCGTGTTCCCGGATGTAGATGTTGACAAGGTCGCCGAGAAGGTGTGTTTAACTCAACGACTCTACAGCCTACTGATCATCACTGACTAAAATGACAAAAGGTGGCGTTCTTCGCCTTTCTCAACTCCGGCCAGGTATTTATGTTTACGCTACCGTTTCTCTATCTCCGCAACTATTCACTTACACTTTTCACTCAGATCTGCCTTAATCTAAAGCGCATTTACGTGCATGAGACCATCTTCGACCGCTTCAAGGAAGCCTTAGTGAAGCACGTCAAGGGATACAACCTTGGTGATGGCTCGCAACCTGGCGTCACTCATGGACCTCTGCAGAACTCGATGCAGTATGAACGAGTCAAAACATTCTTCTCGGACATCGAGTCTCAAGGATGGAAAGTCGCTGTAGGCGGCAACATTGAGAAGTCGCAAGGCTACTTCATTACCCCTACGATCATCGACCGCCCTCCTGAGAAGTCGCGCCTGGTCGTCGAGGAGCCCTTTGGTAGGTTCCCCCGGCCCTTGCCAACCATAAGAATCTTGGCTCTGATGCATTTTGAACAGGTCCTATTGTTCCTCTTCTTTCCTGGAGCAGCGAAGATGAGGTTATTTCCCGTGCCAATGACACATCGATGGGCCTTGGAGCATCCGTGTGGACAAACGACCTTGAAAAAGCCGCCAAGATTGCTAGGCAAATCCAAGCAGGCAATGTTTGGGTCAACACACACTTCGATCTCACACCTTTAGCTCCATTCGGAGGGCACAAGGAGAGTGGAATTGGAACCGAGTGGGGTGCAAATGGTCTGAAAGGGTTCTGTAATGTGCAAACCCTATTCCTCAACAAGCAAGTCGTTAGTTGAGTACCTTAGTTACAATGTTGCCACTCATGCACTTCACCCTTACTTTAAGAGATTGAAGTCTATGTTGGATCTCTGGTTACTTAGTCGACCACCTATGCATTCCAATCTTATTCCAAACGATTCAAGCCAGTGGTGGACTGCAAGTATCTTTCAATCTTCACAACCACGTATGCCGGCTAGACGTGAGTCCTTGACTGAGTGCGGCAAGAAGTCTGCTTGAATCACGAGATCCTTGACATCACTCTCCTCGATTCCTACTTAGTATATTGGCCTGAAAGTAACATTGTTCAAACTAGATGGTTGTCACGGCGTCTTTGAACCCTTCAGTCTCCTCTTTCTGGTAACGACATGCACCGTAATCATGTAGCGACCTGCAATTATTAGGAGATAGACATGTTATTTCACTTACCGACAAGATCCAATCAGCGCCACGAAACCGTCAAAGATGTAATTTCTTCGCTTGCTGTGTGACACGGCGGCCGCCCCCAATGCACATCCCACAAAAACCCCTGTCACTGATCATTGAGAAATAACGCAAAGTACCGGGGCCCTTATTCAGCATGCGCTTTTCACTTGACGCGTCGCACTCTGGGACTAAAACAGAAAGTCCAAAGTGGCCGCTTTTCCGCTCCCCTAGCTTGAAAATGGACCTGGCTACACCGCATACAGTCCAAAACCCGGTCTGAGTCCCATTCGACGACCGACACGTCGCACGACATTACAGTTGCCTGGTATCTGGGAGGGGTTTGAAGAATGTCTGCAAGTAACTGGGTCTGGGGTGTGAATCGGCTATTAATATCGACAAGCTCCGCCAAGCCACGTGTGTGCAACTCCTTCTCAACGACATCGCATTGCATACACAAACATGGCCGAATTCCTTATTGAAGACAAAGACTTGATCAGCCTCAAGGGCAAGGTGGCCATCGTGACTGGTGGATCATCAGGCATTGGCCTAGCTGCAGTCAACACGCTTCTTTCTCAGGGTGCCTCCGTCGTCAACGCAGATATTCAGCCGCCAGCGGAGCAACCCGAAAATTCTTACACATTTGTGAAGACCGATGTCACCATCTGGGCTGACCAGATCGCACTCTTCAAAAAGACAAAGGAGGTCCACGGACGTATCGACCATGTCTTTGCCAACGCTGGCCTTGGTCCTCGCGCCAACTATCTGTCTACTGAAGTAGACGAGAACGGCGATCTTAAAGAGCCAACACACCAGCTTCTGGATGTCAGTCTCACAGGTGTCATGCACACGGCTACGATCGCGATATATTACATGCGGCAACAGGCCGAGGGTGGCAGTATTGTTATCAACGGTTCTACCACCGGTCTCCAGCGGCTTCGTGCTGTAGACTACTGTGAGTTGGAGCCCCTTTGTGGCTTGCTTTCCAGCTAACAACATCTCTCAGCCACGGCCAAGCATGCGGTTCTCGGATTCGGACGTGGCCTGGTCCCGCTCATCGCATCTGCCAACTTGCCCATCAGAGTCAACACCCTGGCGCCGACGTGGGCGGATAGCAGCGTGCTGCCGGACTTGAAAGGTCTTATGGCTAAGATTGGAGTCGAGATCCAGACCGCTGAAGCCGTTGCCCGCGGCGCAGCGTATCTAATGGCCGACACTACCCGGAACGGCAATGTGATCCATGTGCAGCTTGGGAAATACAAGGAGATTGACGAGGCTGTCCTGCTCCCGGCTTTTGAGTCTATCAAAGGTCCTGATTATCCTGGTGAGGACGAGGTTCTGCGCCGCCTGCAGGAGCTCATGATGGCCGCGTAACTGATTTGTTGCAAACGTCAGTAGGGCCTGGGTTCTGGGCAGGGGCTGGAGTCAAATCTACGCATCTTTTATGAATACACCACAATGAGTCTGAAGATTGACGGTAAAGCAAAATTATCAGCGAATAACCCAAACATCCAAGAAAGCTATGGTTCTTCGAGCAATCGTAGGCAAACTTATGAGACACAGTGCAGAGACTCATTGAATAAGATCTTGAAGTTACTCCTGAGGGAAATAGTAGCTGTGAATTTCGGAGTTAAAGGTAGCCTACAACATTGAGAACCCTCCAGAAGCAGATATAGTCTGCCCAGTAACCCAATTTGCCTGCTCCTCAGCAAGCATAGCAACAACATACGCGACATCCTCCGGCTTGCCCATCCGATTCTCGAAAGGCGTCATCGCCACAATCATTTTGACATGTTCCCCATGAGCCTCCGACGCCCCTGAGTCGCGCGCCATGTCCGTCTCCGTGACACCGGGCTCAACCGCGTTGACGGTATGTCCCGCCGGGCCCAACTCCGCGGCTAGGGCACGTGTGAGGCCCTCCAGCCCGGCCTTGGAGGCCAAGTAGAGACTCGCGGAGGCGTAGCCGCCCCGGGCTGCGACGGAGGTGATGTTGATGATGCGGCCTGGACGGCGGAGGTGCGGTATGACAGCTTGAGACATGAAGAAGGGCCCTTTGAGGTTGACGTCGATGCTCTCCTGGAAGTTTGCTGGTGTAACATCTGACACGGGTAGTTTAGATGTTATACCGGCGTTGTTTACGAGGATATCGATGTGTTCTCCAAACGCTTTGACGGTGGCCTCAACGATCCGCGCGGGAGAGTCGGGCGAGGAGATGTCGGCTCGCACTGCGATGGCATCCGCCCCATTGCCCAAGCCTTTGACGCTATTTACTACATCTTGCGCAACATTCACGCTGTTCTCTGACACATAGGCGATAACGACCTGTGGACTTCTGTCAGTGGTCCAGGCTCATCAATGATCGGGGAAGTTGACTTTGGACTGACGTTTGCGCCTCTCTTGGCTAGCTCAAGAGCAATAGCGGCACCAATGCCTCTAGAACCGCCAGTCACAATGGCGACTTTGCCGTGCATAGACTTAGCTTGCGTGGAGGCCATTTTGCCGATCTTAACTGAAATGAAGGAGTATCAGAACATAAAGCTAGGGCTGCAGCAAACGTGGTGGGAAAGAGACTGAAGAGAAAGCGGGGTCCCACGAATCAAAGACTTCCTTTAGACTTTGAATTTTTCCATAGTAGTTAGTAAGATCCAAATGGAAACAACGGGTCTTGTAGAACAGCCTCCAGGCGGGATGTCGAGAGTAAAGCTCCTCAATTCGCACGACTTGGACTCGCTTGTCAACAAACACTAGCTCCGCATTCCTGGCCCCCGGAACTCCTAGACAGGTGAGATTTCAGATCTGCCTATTGCCAGGGACATTGCACCTCACTTAGATACGATGGCAGTCAAGAAAGTGTGACAAGAACAACTTGTTTCTGGGTTGTGTCATCTTCGTGATAAGATGCAAGGTCTATCTCAAGTGGCCTTCCTCGGTTGCGATCTTGGTGCAGCGGTTGCCGTGCCCAACCCGCCTACCCCTTCCCTCCCCAATGCTTCTGCTAAACAGCAACGCTACCGCCCATGCCAAAAATCATCAATCTCTCCTTCATCGCTTCAAAATGACCAAAAAATGATTTCGTACAGGGAATTTAGACGCAAGCGACAGTCTGGGTGCAGCCGTCGCCGCGCTTGAGGCCCTTGCAGGAGTCCTCGTTGGCCTTGGTAGCCTTGGCGTCAAAGGTGTCCGTCTTGCCCTTCTGGCAGACGCCGGTGTTGCCCGTGCAGAAGAGGTTGGTGCCCTGCTGGCAGACGGACAGGTAGTTTGCGGTCTCGTAGGTGGTCTGAGCGGAAGCGCCAGCGACCATGATGCTGGCGAGGACGGCGAAGGTAGGGAACTGCATTTTGGCTGTTGTTTGTAGTGGTGGTTTTTGATTGAGGTTGAAAGAGGGGCAAGTTGATTTTTGGTAGTGAAGTCGTTGCGAAAGAGACAGTTGTGTGAGTGAGAGATGTTGAGATGGGGGACAAGTATTACGCCATTAAAGAGATTCCTCAGTTACTTATATAGAAGTTCTACTCATCGATTCACGGAGACCTCCTGCCGTCCAAGCCTTTGATAGATCATCACAATCTCGCTGACTCGAGCCGATGTCTCGAGGCCATCGTAAGCGAAGCGACACAACTCGAGAGCTTCCAAGTGGGATGGGACATCGGTGTCACCGTGGAACCGTGGGCTTGGTGCGTACGCAGTAGTGCCGCCCAACCGAGAACCTTAAAAAAAGACCCGTGTGCTGAGACGAACACTTTCGGCCTTCTCTGGCGTGGCTTTGCCATCATGCGTTCCATTTATATTAACAATGACGTTTCAACTTGAACGCGTGGTGTCTCGCAGCCCTGGTTAGTGGCTAAGTCTGTATTGCGACCCCTAGGAAACAGTTGCCAGACTAAGCAATCGGACGGACAATGGCAACTTAATTATATTGCAAAGTGGAGTGTTGTTGGAAGTTGGCTCACTCGGCGCAGTTTGCCTGGTGGCTCGTTGGTGGAAAGTGAAAACAACCAAGGCTTTCCCCAGATTCAATTGCGGATACTAAACTCCGGGAATTATGTGCCGCTTCCAGGTGTTTGGGTCTATTTACCACGAGGCGCGCGCGTTGAGCAAGATTAGCAAGTCTTGCTAAGTCTTTGGTAAGTCTCAAGGTTTGCGTATGACCTAGGTGATGTCTAGCGATCCTGAACGACTGAGCTCAGGTCCTAACCTCTAAGCCCTCTTGCCGGTGGCCCACAACAAGCCGAGTGAGTCGCGAATGCTCGGGAGATTCCACGTCCGAACCCTGAGTCGGGCGCTAGTCGGACTTCGATGGAGATTGATTCGTTAGAAGTGGGCAGCGATTGCTGTGATGATGCGGTTGGCGCAAGCTACTATCATGGCCAGTGATCCCGTTGACCCAACGATGTTGCAAACGCGCATTGATGAGTTCAGTGGAAGCCTTCGAAGTTGTTGAATGCCAGTTCAGTGCACCTCAGTTCAGCCATATGAACCGATCGCACGGATGAAGTGTCGTCCAAAGCTACCCTCAATCCGCAAACTCTTCTGAAAGAGAACCAAACAGAGATAAAAGTTGGGGCAGAATTGTGTGCCACGAGAGTGCCTGACAAGGTTGTCTGTCCAAAAATGCCAAGTTGCTTGAGTGATCGGCGTGTCTATTGGCCTTCGACTCACTCCACACGTTCTTCCGTCCGAACTGAAGGACACTTGCCACGCGGTCTCTGCAACTCAGCTTAAGCATTCTGCTCGTCACAAACATGACCGCCAAGCTCCGGTTGACAGACGGCAGTGCACCCTCGCACCGGCCTCGGAAGCCGGACACCATGGTGCTCGCGTACCTCGTGGGAGGGTCATGATCGACCCGTCCCTCGGGGGAAACATCCGGGGATGACTCGGGACGCGACTTCTGTAGGATCAATGGCGCAATCATATGTGTAGTCGTTGCCCCCAATTGAGCCTCACGAAACGTAGACACCATACCGAACTCATAGAGCCGAATTCACTTGACGGGCGATAAGCATGAGCGGTCGAAGTAAAGTCTTTGTCGGGGACGACCCGACGCTGGGTCCGCAAGAGGCGGATAGCGTCCGGTCGCACGCAATCGTGCCGCCCGATACGCCCGACCGGCAGACGCTTGTTTGTTTGGTGAGCTGCTTGAGGAGGGGCGGAATCGGCGGTCCCTCCCACCAGGCACTCGGCATCAATTGCCGCAAGGAACGACAAGACTAATGAGACTTCTCATGAGATTCTCTTATTTACGCTGATGAGATCTACTCACATTCGCTCATGATCCACGTTTCGGAAGGCCGGACGTGAGCGAGATCTCATGGACTCACTCTCGTTCTCACTTATGAGCATTCATTGAAACATTTCTTGTACTCCTCAGTCCTGACTCACGGTCAGAACTCAACTAAGCATCAACACCACAAGGGATTACCAGTCTCAGCCGAGCATCATGGCCGCCGACATCAGAGTCTCAATCGATCGCGGCGGCACATTCTGCGACGTCATCGCCGAAATCGACGGTCGTGAACCCCTCATCTTCAAGCTTCTCTCCGAAGACCCAGCAAATTACCCTGACGCCCCGACTGAAGCCATCAGACGCGTCCTGAAATTCGTAGAGGGGAAGCCCATTCCCATCGGCGAAAAACTAGATGGCTCGCGCATCGGTGAATTTTCACATTGTTCATCATCTTGAGTCTTGCTAACACTTTCTCAGCATCATGTCGCATCGGTACCACAGTCGCCACAAACGCCCTTTTAGAACACAAGGGCGAGCGCTTCGCCTTCCTCACCACCAAAGGCTTCAAAGATGTCTGCGTCATCGGCGACCAGTCCCGTCCAAAACTTTTTGATCTCAACATCCGCAAGCCCACGGCTCTACACTCGACCGTCGTTGAGATCGATGAGCGCATCGTGCCGGCAGACTACGATCTCAATCCAACGCCCTTGGACAAGGAAGCGGCTCTCAAGGCTGCCTCAACATCACCACTAACGTCATCATCATCTACTCCCCAAGAAGGAGACCTCGTCCGCACACCAACCGGTGACCTAATCCGCATCCTCCGCCGCCCAAACCCCGACCTCATCCGGTCCCAACTCCGCGCTATCAAAGACGCAGGCTACACCTCCCTCGCAATCTCCTTCATGCACGCCTACCTCTACCCGGCCCACGAAGACCTCGTCGCCTCTCTCGCCCGCTCCCCGGAGTTCGCCTTCTCTTACGTGACAACCTCCTCCTCCACCTCCCCGACCATCAAGTTCCTCAACCGCAGCACCTCAACATGCTCAGAAGCCTACCTCTACCCCGTCATCCAGCGCTACGTCGCCTCCTTCCACGCTGGCTTCCTCCCCGATGCCCCACCGCGCCGCGTGGACTTCATGTGTTCCGACGGCGGCCTGAAAGCAGCCTCCCGCTTCCGCGGCAACGAGGCACTCCTCAGCGGCCCCGCAGGCGGCGTAGTTGGCATCGCGAGGTCCTGCTATGACCCGCAGGACGGCACGCCCGTTATCGGTCTCGACATGGGCGGCACCAGCACGGATGTCTCGCGGTACGATGGAAAGTACGACTACCTCACCGAGACCTCCATCGCGGGCCGCACAATCACCACGCCCATGCTCAACATCGCAACCGTAGCGGCTGGCGGCGGCTCGATCCTCTTTGCGCGCAGTGGTCTTTTGGCTGTAGGACCCGAGAGCGCCGGCGCGCACCCGGGGCCGGCATGTTACCGCAAGAACGGGCCTCTGACCGTCACGGATGCGAATCTCTTCCTCGGGCGCCTCGTCCCGTCCTCTTTCCCTTCCATCTTTGGACCGTCGGCCTCCGAACCGCTTGATACCGCCGTCGTTGAGGAGAAGTTTAAACAAATCACGGAAGAATTCAACGAGCAGACGAATCAGACTCTCCAACCGCACGACGTAGCCCTGGGCTTCCTAGACGTTGCAAACGAAACAATGGCCCGCCCCATCCGCAACGCGACCGAAGCCCGCGGCTTCGCCCCCGAAACCCACAATCTCGTCTCCTTTGGCGGCGCGGGTGGCCAGCATGCCTGCGAGATTGCCGACAAACTCGGTATCCGCCGCATCTTCATTCACAAATTCTCCTCTCTGCTTTCGGCATACGGCATCGCGCAGGCAGAGTTACAGAGCGAGACCCTGGAGCCCTACGGCGCGAAATTCAAAAACAGCGACGGCGCCGTGCAAGGGACCGTAGCATCCCATGTCGCTGACCGTCTGGCTGCGCTGAAGGAGAAGGTGACGCAAGAGTTAGTCTCTCAGGGCGCGGATGAAGCTTCTCTGGTGTTTGATGAGAGTCTTGTGCTGCGGTACTTTGGCACCGATACCAACCTCACAATTTCCCGTCCCGACGATGGTGACTATGCCGCGAGCTTCAAGGCTACGCACCTCCGCGAGTTTGCCTTCTCGATGGATCGGGACATCGTCATTGAGTCGATCAAGGTCCGCGGAACAGGCAGCGCGGCGGGGAGCGCGTTCGGGATGCGGGAGACGTCAGCGACTCAGGAGCTCGCGGATAGGAGGAGCGGTGCTAGCAGTGGTGTAGCTGCTGCCCCGGAGCCGAGCGTGAAGCAGAGGGTGTACATTGACGGCGAATGGCGCGAGACGGGCGTGTATCGTCTGGATGAAGTCCCCAGGGGCGTCGTGATCGAGGGCCCTGCACTGCTCATCGACCAGACGCAGACAATCTTTGTATCACCAACGTTCAACGCGTACATCCTTTCTTCCCACGTCCTCCTCGAGAAACAAGCTTCCGCAATAGCTTCATCAACATCACTCCTCTCCACCTCCACAGCGCCGACACAAATACCCCAAACTGAGGCAACAGAAACCACAGACCCAATCCTCCTCTCCGTCTTCGCTCACCGCTTCATGGCCATCGCAGAACAAATGGGCACCACCCTCCAACGCACCGCAATTTCTACCTCGATCAAAGAACGCCTCGACTTCTCCTGCGCAATCTTTAGCCCAGAGGGCAAACTCGTCGCCAACGCGCCCCATATCCCCATCCACCTCGGCTCCATGCAATTCGCCATCCAAGAACAACACCGCCACTGGAAAGGCCGCCTCCAACCCGGCGACGTCCTCCTGACAAACCACCCGCAATGGGGCGGCACACATCTCCCAGATTTGACCGTTGTCACGCCCGTCTTTGTCGATACCGGATCACCCTCCGCCGGTTCTGACGCTACCGACAAGACAGATGGTGACGAACCCACCACCCAAGAAATCGCCTTCTATGTCGCCTCCCGCGGCCATCACACAGACATAGGCGGCAAAGGCATCACCTCAATGATGCCCGAGTCCCGCCAGCTCTGGGAAGAAGGCCTCAACGTACCCACCCTCAAAATCGTCTCCCGCGGCCACTTTCTCGAATCCGACGTCGTCGCCGCCTTTGAGAAAGCGGGCTCCTTCCCAGGCTGCTCCACCTCCCGCCGTCTCGCCGACAACATCTCGGACCTGAAAGCCCAAACCTCCGCGAACCAGCGCGGCATCCTGCTCCTCCGGAAACTCTGCGCTGAGCAAGGCGAGGGAAGGCAAGGCGTGGCAGTGGTGCACAAGTACATGTCCGCCATCCAAGCCAACGCAGAGACGGCCGTCAGAACCTACTTCAAATCTCTAGCCGTCTCCCACCCGTCCGGTCTCTCCGCGACAGACCACCTAGACGACGGCACGCCCCTCCACGTCAACATCACAATTGCCCCCGAAACCGGCACCGCGACCTACGACTTCTCCCTCTCGGGCCCCCAAATCTGGGGAAACTACAACTGCCCCATCTCCATCACCCACTCTGCAATAATCTACACCATCCGCAGCCTGGTCGGCCTCGACATACCCCTAAACCAAGGCTGCCTGAACCCAGTAGACATCATCCTCCCACCGCAAGGTTCCGTCCTCAACCCCGGCCCCGGCGTCGCCATCTGCGGCAGCACACTCGCCTCGCAGCGCGTCATCGACGTCATCCTCCGCGCGTTCGGGACACACGGTGCAAGCCAGGGGTGCGCGAACAGTTTCGGCTGGGGCATGGGCGGGCGGGACCCGGAGACCGGGCAAGTCGTCAAGGGGTGGAATTACGGGGAGAGTATCGGCGGCGGGGTGGGTGCGGGAGCCGGGTACGACGGGGAGCACTCGACGCACGTGCACTCTACGAATACGCGCCAGACAGACGCGGAGGTTATTGAGAAGCGGACGGCTGTGCTTGTCAAGTCCTACGGTATCCGCAGAGGTAGCGGCGGTGTTGGGAAGTATCGCGGAGGCGACGGCATCACCCGTGAGATCCAGGCGCGTATACCGCTCAAGTTCAGTATTCTTTCGGATCGGAGGGTGTATAGGCCTTGGGGTATGGCTGGCGGTGGGCCGGGGCAAAAGGGGGAGAATTATGCGTTCCTGTTTAATGAGGAGGGGGGGATGGAAAAGATTAATCTTGGCGGAAAGGCGATTATCAACCTAAAGGAAGGCGAGTATATCCAGGTCAATACGCCAGGTGGTGGGGGATATGGCGGCAAGGAGGTGGAGGATAGACATCGGGGGTATGTATGAGTTGAACGATGCATCCTGATAGACCACAGACATAGATCAGTAGAACTTGCAGAAGATTATCACCAATATGCACTTCAGACTTGATGTGACTTGATAAAGCCTTGACATTACATATAAACGGACCTAATCCAACATTACAACATCCAATGCGCAAAGCACATCATGGTATCGTCATCCCTCGTCAACGTAAAATCCCAAACAACTCCCATGGATATCATGCAGGCATTGCCCTAACTTTCGCGGCAGCACCACTGCTTACGCGACCTCCTTCTCCAACTTGGTGTCGACCGTTCCCGGTGCGGCAACGTCAGCGATTGTCTCATCAGAGAACTTGAGATCCTCCTCGACAGTAACAGTGTCCTTGATCTTCAAGAAGATGATGGGCGCACCAATAACGAGGGCACCAGCAAGGCAACCCCAGGTGGCGCCGAAGATGGTGTTGTACTCGGTCTGAACACCATCGAGACGCCAGAAGACGGCAGCGCCGGCGGATTGAATACCTGTATTACGTTAGTATGAGTGCGTCAAATGAGTCGAGGGACGCGCAACTTACCCTTGTAGAAACCAGCCAGGTTGGCAGCCTTGCGGGAAGAGTTGGAGAGGGCACCCATGTACCAGTAAATGCTCGTCTGCCAGCAGGCATCGAAGAATCCGTAAAACATGTACAAGAACATGGGGCCAATGTAAGCCTCGCCGCCGTCGGTCCAGTCAATGGTGGGGTAGTCCAAGTTGCCTTCTATCTCGCCGCGAGGAGCCTGCTTCTTCTGCCATGCGTATCCACCGCCCCAGATGGCCATGGTCAAGACGAAAAGCGTAATGTAGGAGGCCTTTGCGCGCACGCTACGGCGGACCTTGGGGAAGTCAAGGGCATAGCCAAAGATGAGAGCACCGATAATCTGGGAGGACCAGTACAACAGGTTGTTGAGCGAGCGAGTGCGGGTGTTGAAGTGAGGGGCGTTCATGTCGTTTGTCTGGTAGGTGTAGAAGACGTTGGAGGTGAAGAACATGGGAAACAGAAGGATGATCCACGGGTCTTGGGCCAGGGTCTCCCACAAGCCCTTGAATTCGGACTGCCAAGAAGGGTTCTTCATGACGATAACCTTAGAGCCGTCCTCACGAATGATCTTGGGGACATCGCACATGAAGAGAGCAAGAATGGCACCAAGCAACATGAGAACAATGAAGGCAGCGTAGGTGCCGTCAGTAACAGTGCTTCGCGATGTGGTGTTGATGTTCTGGCCGAGGGGGATAAGAGCACCGATGACAGCGCCGAGGTTGAAGATCATCCAGAACCAGGAGATGTAGCGTCCCTTTTCCTTCTCAGAGGGGTAGGACATCATGATGGCACCCTGGCCAGTCCACAAGAGACCAGCGCACACGCCGAGGAAGGCACCGGCGAAAATGACGAAGCCTTCGTTTTGGTTGTGAGAGTAGGACAAGAACGAGGCGGCGTAGATGCAGTAGCCCAAGCCACCCAAGCTGAGAGTCAGACGGAGGCCGAGACGGTTGGCAAAGGTACCGGCGAAGAAGGCGGCGACAGCAAAGGTGGAGTACAAGGCCGTGTTGGCATCGTTGGAGGCCTTTGTGGAAACCTGACCACCGCCACCGAGACCACCGAGAGCATTGAACATTCCAGGGCAGAGGAAGCAGACGAAGGAGACCATGAAAAGCTGGATGCGTGGCGAAGCATACCAGAGCTCCTTGCCAGCAATGCGGAAGCCACGATACATGAAGCCGGCAGGGCGGGGAACGGGGCCGTCAACAGCGGTTGTTGTTGGGGCGGCGGTGGCGGGCTCGACATCGGGCGCAGCCGCAGGCTCGGGAGCGTGTTTCTCGTCAACGGAAGACATCTTGGCGGTAATGTGAAGTTGACGAGGTGGAGAGGTTCAGAGGCGTTGAGGTTGGCGGAGCGGCGTTGCGCCTTGGCGGGACGGAGGGAACTGGGGCCGGTCGTGTGTGGCTGCCGCTTGGTGCTCCTCTCTATTAAAGTGTCGCAGACTGTAAACTCAATCGTGCCAGACGATGGGTGATGGTGGCCCAAAGTAGCGCAGGCGCAAGGCTCGGTTCGATGAGTTTGGTCTGGAAAGACTGGACTGAAAGAATGAGACGGGCGAGCAAAGGCTAGAAGAAGGGTCCCCGGGGAGGTGTGCAGCTTCTTTATGGGACGGTTTATCGGGCTGCAGGTTGCAGTTGCACTGGACGATGATCGTGGGTGGAGCTTTGGTCAAGGTCGCGGTCCCGACGTGCCAGGATGAGGCGTGGCGGGTGCGAGAAAGATGACAAGGGGGGGCGGAGACTGGGAGGAAGTCGGGTGGAGGG
Source organism: Colletotrichum acutatum (assembly GCF_030867785.1). NCBI lineage: Eukaryota > Fungi > Ascomycota > Sordariomycetes > Glomerellales > Glomerellaceae > Colletotrichum > Colletotrichum acutatum. The sequence continues at coordinate 54,293 of NW_026849171.1, forward strand.
TGTGAGGACGATGGAGGTGGTATCCGTAGCTAGGGTAGCCGGGGTTGGTTTGTTGACTTGGAGATGTTGAAGATGGGAGAAAGGTGTCGATGGAAGAGAAGGAGAAGAAAGATTGGTAGCGAAGTACCAAATACGCCAATTTGTTTATCGCCGCTAGTAGAACCGTGATGCGGGAAGACGGGATGAGATTGGAAGATGGCAAGAGCAAACAGTCAGGGGTATTTTTGCATAAGGTATAGAAATACCTTAATAAACGAGAAGCTTTGAAGGTTCGATGCTCAGATGCAGGGCAAGTGCAGATGGACGGATACCTCAGGTGCGAAGGAAAGAAGCTGGCAGCCGGGGCGTCGATGGCAAACGGGAAAGCGCGTCCACGGGTGACGGGTGTGGTGTGTGAGGTGTGAGACGATGGAAGGAGGGACTCAGGGAGAGATGTGCAGAGCTAAGGAAGGTGGCGCCAACGCCCGAATGGGACGGGACGGGTACGGAGTACGCAGCAGGTGAGAATTTGGGGGGAAGGCACCTCACACGCACCACGGCACCTTTGATGGCAGGAGGCAGGAGGAGCTACTGGTAGGAAGGAGCTACCCCAGTCGACCACTCTAGCAATGGAAGGGAAGGCACGGTCAGCTCAGGTAAGGTAGCAATGGGGACTCAGGAAGGAGTCGCCTTTCTCGTGTGCGTTCCATCTGACGTGTGGCTGAGTTGCCTATCAGCGACATGAACGAGAGACCTTGGACCGGGTTTGATAGATGGGCTGAGAGCCAATGTGTCAGTGTGGTGGTGTCAAAAAAGGTGGTAGGATGGCGTGGCAAGCTACGTGACAGTCAGAGGCAGCGGCCTATCCTGGAGGCTTAGATACGGCCCTTTATCCAGAACAATTGACACAATGAGCGACAGCCATCAGGCACTTGCAGAAGTGCGCCAAAGCTTGCTGGTCAAAGGTGATAATGCCAATTCAAAGGTGACAGCAGAATTGACTGACGGTGTGGAGCATGGGGAAACCAAACCAGGATCTGGCGGCGCCGCTGGGCAACGGGGGAAACAGCCGATGGGTTGAGAGGAGCCACTGAACAGGGATGCGATTGACTGAACTGGGTTATCCACAGATACGGATGGGGATATTTCGGTTCGGAGACCTGGCCGTGGACCTGAAGCTTCAAGGTCCAATCTTGATAAGAGAGACTCCGGCCCGGTCAGTGCCGAATGACGGATGGGCGAGCAATCAGTCGGTCAGACTTGATATCTTCTTGACGTTGATAGTTGCGGAATCTTGGAAGTTGGGTCTGATCGAGAGACGGGTACCCGTATGGTATTGTCGAGTCAAACAACAATCGGTCAAAGAAAGACGCAGTCCAATTTTAGACAAACTTCAACGGCGCCAGACAGCACGCGGTGGCGGCCTAAGCCAGGACGAAGAGCGGCTGTTCGCGGCAACGCGCGAGGTATCACCGTATCACGAGGTGTAGGTATTCGTTCCAACCTGCAAATAGGGTAGGGAGAATGGGTGATAGACGACGGCTGGAAGTTGGAATTGAGACATACGCGTTGTCAAAGTCCCATTGTTGCTGACTGGCTGTGTCAACCTCCCTCTCGTATCACACCACGTCTGCAGAGGTCCCTGGCTGGTATTCGAGGCCGGGTTACACCACAGAAGCAATTCTTTCTTGCTTGAATGAGTCTTTGGTGCTAGTGATATCAACTTTCCATTTGCCCCAATTCTCGTCAGGTTTCATCTCAAACCGCCTACCATCACTTGCAGGAAGTAATCTGACTTATTTGTTTTGACATGTGTGCCGCGCCGGGAGAAAGAAGCGAAATTCATCAACGAAATTCATGGTTCGTTGCGTCTCCACTCTACCCCAATCGATAAGCCCCACGACAAAGGGCCGATGCCTTGGGGTATCTGATTGGTCGACGGTTCGGGAGGTCACGAGGTGGCGCTTCCTTCCATCTCGGAGACTCTGATCGTAATTGGCTTATGGATTCCTGTACCTCGGCCGTTTGGGGAAGGAGAAGGAGAGATGACATGCATCCATCGCCTGCCGGCCGCCCGCACTGTGCCTTTTCAGTGCCGAAGACGCATCAAGTGCTGACAGCAGCACGCATCACAGCGAGTGCAGATGGATTCATCCTGCGGTCCACGGCATGCGGCTGATGCTGGTTCTTCTCGAGTAAGTGATATGGTAGAATACGAGGTCGATGTTCACATCTGCCCTACTTTCTTGTGTCTGCCATATCCCGTAAAAGATTTCAAGTACCAAGATCTAAACGCTACAGCTTTTGATCTCGTGCCTTCCTCCACACAGCAAACACAGTGGTAAAAACAGCAGCAACGGCCACCACACCACCACACCTTCCCCCCGTGCGGAGAGATTTTTAAAGTGGCGCCCAGAGCCAAGATAAACAAGCGTCAGCCAACCAGCGCGCTAGTCCTCGTCCCCCCGCCCCCTGCCATTTGAGGTCCGTGCAGGATGGAGAGGTGCATGTAACGTTTCCCTGAGATTGAAACTCAAAAAAAGAGAAGGAAAGAATGGAAAGAAGTGAGAAAAAAGAGGGGACCACACTGCGTGCCAGCATGCAGTTGCCAGACGAGAAGAAGCTTGTGGCTTCGTCAACAATGATCGTCTGCAGATTCGATACAGGTGCCTACCTTCACTCACAGCTACAGATACCCACCTACCTTATCCAACGCTATTCCCCAGACTCCCGTCCTTCGAGACTGTCCGGGATAATCCGTGCTCATCCGTCCTCGACGTGTTACGGAGCAGGAGCTGACCTGACCGTGCCCACGGCCTGGGAACCGGCCAGTTGCATCGGTGACACGACGGGACTGATAGACTGTTGCTCCAGTCTCCTACTCCAGTCTCCCTCCTCGTGGGTTCGTTACACAGATAAGGATGCTTGCATCGCATACGTTTCCCGCCCTACCTTACTTGCAACTTTGATCATACTTCAGACTGTCTCCGGGGTCGCACAGCAGCATCCGGGTAGAGTGTCAGCTTAATGGCAATCAAGGCTCATCTCTCTGTAGGCGTCCAGGTCGGAAGGCGTGTCAGCAATCGACTCGATCTGAATCTCCCGAGCCAGATCCTCTCACTATGGCCATCCTCAATCAAGCCACCCGCTGTGGCTCGGTTGCAGAATCCCAAGCTGGAATTTGGTCCACGCATGGGGAACCAACCTGCCAGTCTTCCATGGCCACGAGACCTGTATCTGATATCTGGACGTAACCACAGATATCTATCCATATCTTCCCAGAGGTATCTGGCCGTTACTTCCCTTTACCCCACACGGCCCAAAGGTTACATCCCCACCCATCCCATCGTCTGGTAGTGCACGACTCCACGGTCCATTCCATCCCCAGGTCAACACCGGTGGAAACCATGGCACAAGTTACAACGGTCACCGGCGATGTCTCGCCGAGCAATGTGTCATCGACAGCAGACTTCTCAAGGGTCCATCCGGTATCCGACTCCGCTGTATCCAATACGCTGAAGAGAACGAGCCATCCAAAACCCGAATCAGCCTGCCCAAACCCTTCAAGTCCCCGGCGCAGGTGTTTCCCGCTCCATGGAGTTGGGTATTGCGTAACAGGCGTCGACATATTGGCCCAACCTTATCATGCTACCCCATGTAACTTCAACCTCGTCGACAATTCGTCAAGGACGCATCACGGCATCAGTGATGTGGAGTCTCATCCGGCCCTCCGCTCCCGGAAGTAAATCCCTCCGCCGAGCCTAGATGTCCTTGAACTTTCCGGCCGTTTTTTCGGCCGCAACGAGAGGTTACAACTGCCTCATCCGGAAGGGCAGATCATTGACGTAGTAATTGACTGACACCGCACGTCCCCGGCAGTGGTTGATTTCCTCCTAGAGTCCCTTCCTCGTCCCATTGGAGCCCGGCTTCCGTGTCCATCAAAACATATGGAAATTGGTGCTTTATAAGATATTCATCGATACTTGCCGTGCCCCACATTCCCAAGAGATGATAGTCGCTACCAAGCAAGGGTAACACTGGTCCAATCGTTTTCTTCACCTAGCCTTTTATTTCGCGTCCTCTTGAAAAGGTAGAAGGGGGGAAGTCACGGGCCTCAGAAAGCACCATCAGATGGGTACTTCATTCTGGGGCAGGAAAGTATGCCAAATGTAAAATTTCCGCGATTCGTTCGGCCACCAGTCGCTCCCTAAACTTTGCTCTAGGGTGTTGTTCGTCTACGTCCGGGTGGCGAACTTCCCGGGGTCGGAGGACCGGAGCCTTGATGGATCTCCGGTCCCGAAACCCCGGTTTGGGGTCCGGGGCTCCAAAATCTTGCTTCCAGTCGGCGACATAGTCTCGCAGAGCAATCTATCGTGTGTAGACAGTACACTTACTTTAATCGCGCCTGGTATCGCTGTCTTTGTGAATTCTCGGACAGAAGGATCGGGAGTGCGATGTCGCTTCAGTCTTCTTATACTTACTGCAATGTAATTTCCATAAGCTTCATGACTCGAGGGCCTATCGTAGGCCTCTATTCTCGTCAGTGTATCCAAACTTTTGACAGAAGATCGAATGTGAAAGGGAATGAATGTGAGATTAAGGACTATGTTACCGAACGATCTGCGGTGCCATTCATCCTAACCAGCCGAACCAGGTGAAGAATCCCGTCGGCTTCCCACATAATCACAAATCTTTCACCTTCGATTTCTAGTCGCAGAAACCTTAAAATATGGCCGGCGGATATGTACAGACATCGAAATGCGGACTGCTACGGCCCTGTGCACCGAATTACAGACGCATAACGGCACAAGCAGCAGGGGGTATGCCTTCTCTCCCCAGAGCGAGTCAAGACCAAGCTTCTACAGATAGAGTAGTTCTGAGGCTGAGTTCTCTCCAGCATAGGGCTGCCAAGCCTAGAGACGAACCACATTGATTGTGTGCATCAAACGAACACCGTCGTTAAGAAATTAGACTTACTCGCGGGAACTAATTTCTACTCGGATAGGTTGTGTAAAGTCCGCGATGTATGCAGAGCATTGGCGCGTACATTAGCGTGTATAAATCCATCCGGATCTGTAAAGAAGATATAAAAGAGCAAGTCTACCTCCCCACCCTGGGTCTCTGTCGGGATATCAACTCAAGCTTTACACTCACTCCGCCCACTTACAACCATCCGTAAACGCCTTCCGCTTCCGAAGCCCTTCTCTTCCACTCAACTCGTAGCCACACGCCAGAATGCAGTTCTCCATCATCAGCCTCCTCTCTCTCTCCGCCCTCGCTCTCGCGGCGCCTCAGGCCATCGTTGCGCCTACGTGCGGCAAGGATAGCGACTGCACCAGCTTTTGCAGCGGAGGACCATGCACGAAGCCGTTTTGCGGACTTTCTGCTTTTGGGTATGTCACGAAGAAAGAGAGAATAAAGAAATATCTTGTTGTTGTTTTTTAGATGAGAGAACAGAGGATGCTAATATTGGGTGATTTAGTGACGACCGCTGCTTCTGCGGAGGATGCTAGATGGCACGACTAGGTCGAAACAGAGCTTCTGCTCGGGGAGGTGATGCCCGTACATATTATGAAGTTGGCGCAACTGTTTAAATATATGTATATATGCACTGCCATGCTTGATGCAGTGGAGGTAAACCGCTGCTTGGAGGCATTGGTATCTTGGAAGGTGCGCATTGGGATGTGGTGATTTTATGCGTCGCGGACGACGTTTGCCTTGGACCCAAATATGCACCAATTATTTTCAGTAATGAAGTTGCCTTATCGAATGAAACATGATGGTTCCGAGAGAAAGATACATCTCGAGATATCTATACCTGGACGAAGCAATCATCAGGTTTCGGAGTTGATGTTTGGTCTATCTGGATTTTGGTGTTGCTTCAATAGAGCGTACTAGACTGTATCTTCTATTCTAGGGTACCTGGCACGCCTGGGTACCAGTACTTGGAACTGACGTTGGGCACCACCTATACCTACAGCCTATCGGCGCATGGGTCGCTGCTGACAAAGCCCCGCCGGATAAAGCCCGGATCACTCCCACAGCTCAAGGTCGGTTCAACTGAGCCTTCTCCTTGTGCTCTTCAACATTCGATATCCGCGCGAAAGCCACGCAACGGTTGCTCTCATCCTAAAAGTCCATTGCATTGAGCGACAAGATGGACACGCTCTCATGGATGTTTCTGGCTTTTGCCATTTACATGCTCGCAAAAGTACGTACCCCACAATCAGTCTCCCGACGGCGCCGCTGCCTCACCCCTCTTCATGAGATGTCCATGGCTGTCCTCCCTAAACGACACCTCAAATGTGAGTCCCACGCTGCTAACTAGTCAACTCTCCAAAGACATTATTCGCAGACCGCTCGCCCATCCCCGAGACATCAGGCAAAGTCTACAAAGTCGCCAGCGCCGGCGAGCTAGACGCCCTCCTCGCCTCCACCTCCAACGTCGTCGTCGACTTCTACGCCGACTGGTGCCCACCGTGCCGCGCCATCGCACCCGTCTTCTCCGGTCTGGCCGACAAGCACGCCGCGGAGGGAAAGCTCGCGTTCGCCAAGGTCAACGTCGACCACGTCAACAACGTCGCTGGCCGCTACGGCGTCACTGCCATGCCGACGTTCATGTTTTTCCAGAAGGGGAAGCCTACGGGTGTGGCTGCCAAGGGGGTGACGCCTCGTCAGTCGGTTGTGTTCACTGAGGATGGTCGAGTCGACAAGATCAGGGGCGCGGACCGGGCTGCGTTGCAAGCTGTTGTGCAGGCGCTGGCTGGCGAGGGAGAGGATGAGAAGAAGGAGTGATGAGATGCTAGGATTAGCGTGTACATCATTGAGAGGAATACCTCTGTCGAGGATTCGAACAGCCAAACAGTGGATCTCAGTGTCAATGAGCTGTTTTGGACGGAAAATACTGGAAGAGACTTGGTGCTGCCAAGACCACGTCCTGGATTCCAGGAAGCATTGCCCATCTTTGGTAATCATATCTTCATCTTCGAGGTCGATTTATCGATTCAACGATGACAGCGCTCCAGGTACCCTAGATTGGTTGCCTAGCGGGTTTCCCTCGTCCCGGTCAGGGACGTAAACGGCAGAATCGGTTAATTGAGCTAGCGGGGGGCACCGTGTCGTCTAATTCGCGAAGCAGTTAGATCAACAAGGGCGAAGATGTGGGCCAGGCAGCTTTCAGATATCGCTCGTGCTGACATGTTTTTTTGGTCGAACCTCACTAAGATGATCGACTAACCTCCCAGTGCCCTTAATATTTGCCAGAACCAGCACACTTCTATGCGAGAAGAGACCGGTACTGTGTGTAGACAGATCGTGAACCAGCTTCGCGGCATCGGCACCGAATCATCCCGCCACAATGGCTACCTCTCGCCCCACCAAAGTCCTTAGCGTCGGCCTCCCTCGTACGGGGTCCTACTCCATGATGCTCGCCCTCACCGAGCTGGGTTACAAGGACGTCTACCACGGCCTCAACGCCATCGACAGCCCCGATGACTGGCGCTTTTTCGGCCGGGCTTCCGACGCCCTGTTCCCGACCTTGCCTTCATACACAGGCAAGGGCATGACCACCGACGACTGGGACCACATCTTTGGACCCTGCGAGGGCATCACCGATATCGCGGCCCCTTTCACACCATCGCTCATCGATGCCTACCCTGAAGCGAAGGTCGTTCTCGTCATCCGGGATTATGAAAAGTGGCGGGTATCGATGAAGGAGGTGATTTCAGGCATCTTTGGGCCCCTGACGTGTTTCATCCGGGACTACGTCGAGCCCATGATGGGCGCCGACAGCGCGGGGAATATTCAGAAGATGATGCTGGGTTGGGTGGGAGCAAGCGACGTTCCCGATTTGGAGTCGAAGCTCGGCGAGGTCTATGAGCGCCACCACAAGTACGTCATGTCGACGGTCCCCAAGGAGAGGTTGCTTGTCTACAAACTCGGCGAGGGCTGGGGTCCCTTGTGCGAGTTCCTCGACGTGCCTGTGCCGGACATACCGTTTCCACATGGGAACGAAGCTGCGGCGCTCAGAAGCAAGATCTTTGACAAGCAGAAACGAGTGATCCTTCAAGCCGGTGCTCGTTTTGCGCCGTGGCTTGTAGGCGCTGGTGCTGTTGCGGGAGGGCTGTGGTATACCCTCCTAATGTAGTTGGGCCGCGTGAGGCGGTGTGCTTGATTGTCAAGAGCTGGTCTGCTTCACACCCCGACGGTGACGTCACTTTTTTTTTCACAAGCCTCTTGACCGAGAAGTGGGTGGCTATATCTTGTAGGAATCCAACGGGAGGATCAACTTCGCTCAGCAGCTCCTCGTATGCGGTTATCCGCGGGGCATCCCACACGAGGTCGACCCCGTCCGGCCCCAGAGTTTTTGTGCTCTTGTAGTACTTCCAGGAACAGAACAAGAGAGATGCCAGAGGCACCATTGTGTAGTGTATGAAAATCGAAGCTGGGTCAGACGGGCTGAGTGACCGGTAGCCGTAGCAAATGACGACACATTTCATCCAGACCAGGCCAATGTACGCACTATACGGCTGGAATCGACCGATGTAGGGGAGACGAGAACGATCAAAGTTTTGCGACTTGCAGGCCCTGTGAAAGCAGATATATGTGACGCAGATGACAATGTAGTCAATAACAGTTGCAGCGGTCGTCAGCGAAATCAGCCAGTCGAGTACCCTTGCCGACAAGCTCAAGAGCTGCAGCAACGAGAAGAGAGGGAAAATCATGACCACGGCAAGGCAGTAAATCGGGGCGCCCTTCTTCGACGTCTTGGTCAGGAAGCGCGGGGCCCTCCCTTCGAGTACCAGACCATAGAGCGTTCTTATAGAACAGTAAGTATAGGCGCTGCCGGCCGAGAAAACAGTGGTAGCCAAGAAGAATGTAACAACGTGAGGCAGGATACTGATGCCGAGGTTACCCATCGCGATGATATAAGGCCATGCAGCCGCGCTGCCCGTGGAGCCTCCTTTGCCGGTGTATATTGCAACGAGAGTCGGGTCCTTATGACTGACGACGATCCCAGCGGTCAGGGCACCCCCGACAAAAAAAGATTCAGATACGCCAGTAGACTGTTTTGAAGGCCGTCTTGACGTAAATACGGGGATGTTTGGCTTCAGCGGCCATCATTGAGACGTATTCGGGTCCGACGCAGGTGAAGGATGCAGTCCAAAGGGCGGACAGGAAGCCTTCGGATTTCCCGAGGGGGCCAGTACTGATGTACTCGGCGAAGTAACCGGCGTACCAGTCTCGCAAGCCGTAGGCGTCGTGCTGGGGATTACCTCCCGCCATAGTGATTAGAGTGAAAGCGAGGAGCATTGCGAGGAGGATGACTTTGCCGCTGGAAAGGTAAAATTCAGCCTCTCCGTAAACACCGACGGCAAATACGTTGATGAAGCTGAGCAATACGTTAATTTTGGTCCACATCCCTGAGCTCTTTTTGACACAAAGAAGGACTACAAAGAGCCCTGAGAAAACTTACCCATAGAGTATAATGCATCCAACACAAATTGCATAGACTGGAATCCTGTCATTCCAGTATGAAACCACCAGCGTCAAAGCCACAATCTCGAACGGCCATTTTCTCGCAAGTCTGACGAAACCGCCGCTGATGGGCATGTAAACAGACATCTAGGCCATGCAGTTATTGCACAGCGAGAGAATGATCGTGTAGATGACAAACGCCAGATGAAGGCTGCCCGGACCGGAACGCTGAAGGGCGCCGCCCCTGCTGACGAAAACGGCCGTGCCTATGGAGCCCCCGATGGCGACGAGTTGGACCTGGCGGTTGCTAAGGCGGCGGTGGAGGCCATCGGTGGCTATGGGTACTTCTTCGGTCTCGGTCCGTCGGGTGGAGGTGTTGGAAGGATCTTCGATTGAGGGTTAGGAGACCACCGTCTGCCCAACGATGGGCTTGGTGGAGTGCGTTCGTAAAGTTGACATGGTGGATAATCGTAGATGAAGGAAAGGTTGGCAAAGCGTTCAATGTAAGGATAGGGGAATGAAAGAATGGGAATCTTTGTAAACCAGGATTTTCCCAATATCAAGCCATGGGACCAGCAAGGTGCGAGGCTGGTGTTTGAGTTGGAGGCTTTGGTGGAATCCCTTAGGGGTAGCCATTCTCGTGGAAATTCATGGACAGACCAAAACTTTCGCTAACATACAGCCTGCAGGATTTGAAGGCGAAATTGTAGCTGGATTCGGTACCGAGACGGAGTGATGGTTATCGAAGACACTCGGGACGACGATGTGCCTGAATTTCTTGTTTATCGTTGGCAGCTTGGGCAATGAGCCTGAAACAACATGAACCACTCACACTAAGCCGACGAAAGTCGGATTGAATGACCGTGGAGGAAGGCTCTTGAATCGGGCACAGTTCCAGGTCCACTTACCCTGAAGCTGTAGACCTGTATTGTCTATTAAATCGTGATGGAGATAGACAAGATTATGAGGCACTGATACTTGACCTCACGATTGTTCTTCTGCTTGAAGACACCGGATATGGGTGTACCTTGATGAACCCCAGACTGATCACCATCTAAGTAGGGCACTTAGGTAGAAGAAAAGACTGTATCAGGCTCCTGGTAGTGGTAGCTTGCCGCCAAAGCAAGCATTGGCTGCCGTCATAGTCGCCAGTTTGGGAACATTTGGTCGTCGCCCCTCAACATCCATCTGGACTGGAGCCATGAAGTTGATCCTCTAGTTGCTTTAATATCATCGAGGCCATGTCCGCATCAATTATTCAGGGGGATGTTCACCACAAGGCACCCGCTTTGGGGGTTTCAAGGGGCGATCGAGGAAGGATTCCCGATACCCATTATTGAGTGTTCAATGGCTATCCATTCACAACTACTGAAGCAGGAACCTATGTTAGATACCGCTGGTATACGTGTCAACAAGGCAGGCCGTTCGGCCGGCACGAAGTCCAATAATCATATATTGAACTGCGTATGTATGAGACGTAGAAGGAGGAGGTTGATGGGCGTAGCCAACAATTCCTCCGGCAGGCGTCATCAGGAACGGCCGGTGTAAACGGACTTTACCACCGCCTTCTAATTGCCTTTTTCTGCCCTCATATCCCCACATTATGATAATGCGGCGCAGCTCACCACTCCTAGGACAAGGAAGCGCTTTCAGCTACTAATTAGAGTTGGGCCAGCCTGCCAGGTTTGCGCGACCTGTCAACGCATTGCACCGGACTTAGTCTCAAGACATGGAGCCTTTCGGCCGAGCAACATTTACCCCCCAGAGAATCGTAAAGTAGGTTCGCCCTCCTCGCTTTACCCCCAGTTTTCTTGTCTGTCGATTTAGCCTTCTAAAACCGAGAAACTTAGCTGGTTGTCAGCACTTCGGATTCGCTTAGGATCGAGTGACAAAAATGAACTAGTTGGCCGGTGTCAATCTAATCAAGGGTGTCGTGAAGTTTAAGATGGCTTCTATTAAGAAATGGACTGCTGAAGAGCTTCCAGCCTCTGCCTCTGGGTGCCTATTTGGTAAAGAATTCCGAAAGTGGAAACCATTTCCATCAAGAATAAGATACGAAGGTTTAAATCGAAGGACTCGTCCACGTGCTAGGCTCTTGTAAAGTCTGACATAGTCCTCATTTAAAACAGAGCCAATAAACTAGAAGTCGGATTGCCAAGAACTTAGAACTCGACCAGCTTTAGGGAGTCTATTCCATTTGCTTGCCTTAACGAAGCTCTATCGAGACTAGACTCGTGCACGTTTGTCACGATTCTCCATCACTCTGACTTTACACTAAAAGATTTGCGAAATTACTTCGCTTCTGAAAGTCACCGTGTCCGCTGTGTCCGTGGGGGGATTAAAGTTTCATAGCCTCAACTTAGGCGTTAGGCGGATCCGTTACGTTGAATGGGTCTTGTTCTTATTCGGGAACCTAAAGCTCCGTAGACTCATGTCAACTGCTAGGCTCAACGGAGTCCTCCGACTACTCCGAATAACTTCATGTTCAATATTGGGAGAATTTGGCCCAGAATGTCGAACAATGTTCTGGCCACTGTAAGCTGCAACGCCAAGGATGCAATCGAACTTAAACACATTGCCCACGGTTGTAGGATTAATATTGGTTCCATCATGAGTTCTCAATCTCTATAAAAGGTCTCGATTTCACCGGCGCAACTGTTCAGATCGGAAGACATCTCCAGACACCGAAGATTCAGACTACTATCTCTTCTTTCTCTACTAGATTCGCTCCTTCAGCCATTTCATCTACCCAAATCAATCTTTTACAGGACATCCACCAACTCTCACAATGAAGTTCTCTACCGCTCTCTTCACCATTGCCACTTTGGTCAACTTCCCTCTCGCCTAATTTTTCTTGGCATCTGCTGTTAGTGAATGAGTGAGCCTACCACCAAATTACTAACAGCCGAAAACTCTTCACCTCCCCTTGCCGGAGCCCGCATCCGCGATGGCCTCACAGCCGCCGTCGGGCACCGGACTGATGTCGGCCGACCAAGCCGACCCCGAACCAGGCTCCGGGACACCTCCGGAGCCGAACCCCACCTCAAGAGCTAAGCGACGCCGCGACGCCGAGGCACAGCCGACCCGGCCCAGCCTAACGGGAAGCCAGCTTGATGCCACCACCGACGCCCCTACCTCGGCCGAGGGGCCCGCAGCCTCTACCGCATCTGCTCCGAGCGGATCTGCCACAGGGTCCGTCTTGACAGCCCTTGCAGAAGAAGCTAGACAGTACGAGGCACGGAAAGACGTCTTTCTGACCATTGCACGGTCCGTCGACAGCGTTGTCGCCAGCTTTGACGGTTCTAGAAAGCAGATCGCGAAAGAAGCCACTGCCTATGTCATTCAAACCCTCAAGAGACTGATCAATCACGAGACAAGCCCAATAGCGGCCCGGAGTTGGGCGGCTGTCGTCGCACCGATGGCGGGCAACACCACTGCGGCGACCCGGAGCGGCCAGAGCTGCCAGAGCTCTGCCCGCCCGAAGGCCACACTCCCCGCCGAGGATCAGCCGCAGGCGCAGCCGAAGGAGGACCTCCGCATCTTTGCCCGCGTCCCGGAAGAAAGCTTAGCGGCCGCTCGGAAGATCGCACCGTTCGCCGTACGACAGATCGTCTGTAAGGCCGTTGGCCTGGGGCTAGCGGACCTTCCCCACGTCTACCATATCAGCACAGGTTACTCTCTGAAGCCGCGAAACAAGCAAATACAGGAAAGACTACTTACAAGTAAGGCAAAGCTGGCGGAATGCCTCGGCGCCCACCAAGTCGAGACGCCTATCAAGTGGCACACATACGTTGTGCCGCGATGCCCAACAAAACTACACAGCATTGGCGGGGACGTCCTGGACCCAGCCACACTCGTTGAAGATGAGGTCTTCGCACAGACAGGACAGAAGCCTGTCCTTGCTCGACCGTCCCGCCTTGGGCCCAACCCAGTCACGAACGAAATATCTTGGCTCATATCATTCACATCAGAGGTCACGCCCTTCAGGCTCTTCAACCAAAGCGGCAGATCTCTGCCCATCAAAAAACGAAGGACGCTCATCCGACATGACCCCGGCTGCCAGGGCTACCACGCCAACCGGTTCTGCGGACGACGACCGACTTGCAGCAACTGCGGAAGACCTTCCGACTCACACGAAACGGGACCTTGCATGGCCAGGCCCCAGTGTCCCAACTGCTGCGGCCCCTTCCAAGCCGGCCACACAGACTGCCCAGCGAGGCCCTCGGTCGTAAACGGCGTCGTCTCCCTTCCCGGTCGAA
>NW_026849172.1:0-65606 GCF_030867785.1 Colletotrichum acutatum
CCTCGGATACGAACTATATTATAAATATATAAGATTATATAAAAGGTCCTTTAATTTTTAATAAAAAAGAGTATATTATATTAAACTTAGCCGCTTATATAGGCTAGTATTAAGAGGTTTTATATATATTAAAATAGGTAAAGCTCGTTCTTTAAATAATTAAAAGCGATAGAAAGTTAGGAATTAATAAAAAAAAAATAGTTAAGTTAGTTAACTATTTTAGTTAATAATTAAGTTTAGAGCGCAATATACCTAGTTTTTTTTAATATATAATATATAGTACGGCCCTAGCGGATTGCTCCGTTAGGGGGATAAAGCTTTTTTATATACTATTATTAATAATAGTATTTAATTACTATTTATAAATATTAAGTTAGATTTATAAATATACGTCGTTATACTATTAGGTTATATATAAAAACTTATTTTTAGTTTTTACCTTTTATCGTTCTTTTACAATTAGTTTTTTTAGTTTTTTAATATTTATCTTTTTAGTTTATTGTTTTATTCAATTTATTTTTATCGTTCTTTTTTTACTTATATTTTATAAATATAATAAATTTAGTATTAATTGTATTTATAATCTTATTAATCTATATTTTATTAATATTAATAGTTTATAGAAAATCTTAGGTCTAGTTTAAAGGTTATTTTCCTAATCTTATTAAAGCATATAAGTATTTAGTTGAGTAATTAATTATTTACGTAGATATTTTTAATAGGCTTATTATTATATTTTTATAAATAGAAATACCTATTTTTTTAAATATAAAATACTAAAAATATTTATTATCGAGGTACTTTATTTAAAATAATTCTTTATAGAATACGTTTTTAATATTAAATAAAGAGTTATTTCTTAAATTTATAATATTATAGAGACTTTTTTAAGTTCTTTTATTTTATAAAGTTATAAAGTTTACTCGTTATTAAATAGGTTAATATTCTTATATTATATTTTATTAAACTCTTTTTAAAATTAGTATCGTTAATACTAAAAAAAGATCTATAATTAATTTATATTTAAATATGTCGTTAAGTAATATTACGAAGCTTATTTAAATTATATAATAATTCCCTATTAAAAGTATAATTACTAGGGCAAGTGTATAGCTCTTTATTAAATTAAAAGTCAATTCTTATTTTAATTCTTTTAAAATTAAGATTTAGTCTTTTAATTATTTTGATTTTATTTTTACGTAATAGATTTCTAAACTATTTTTTAATTTTATAAATAAATCTTTTATTTCCGTTTTCTCGTTATATTATATAAATAGACTCTATTAAGATTTTATTTAAATCGAGTCTTTTTTCTTTAAATTTAAAGGGTTATTTTTAATTTTTATTATTTATTATACTATATAAACGAGATTATTTATAATTCTTTTTATATCGGGCCCTCTTTTTTTAAACTCAAGAAATTACTCTTTTATATTTATTAAATATCTTTATTTAATTCGTTTTTTAAAAAAGTAAAGGGTATCCTTTATAATTAAATCTATTTCCGCCCTTTTTTCTAGACTTTTATATATTTAAAAGAGGATAATAATATACTTAATATTATTTTTTTTAAAAATATAAAGTTAATAAATAGGTATTTTTTTATCTTTTTTAACTACTACTAGGGCGTTAATAAATAATATAGAATTATTAAACCGTTTATTATTCTTAAGTTTTTTTTAAATACTATTCTATTTGTTTTTTATTATTTTAATACGTAAGATAGTTATTATTATAATAGGCTATTTATAATAATTATTTATATAAGACTTCTTTATTAATAATATTAGCTTGCTTTTTTAAAACGGGTTAATATTAAATATATTTAGGTTATTAATAGTTCTAACTATGTGTCATAGGTTTTCGTATTTATTTACGTACTATCTCTTCTGCTTATCTAATCGCGCGTGCGCTTATATAATATTAATAGATTTCTAAATAAACGGGTCCTAGGTTAACCCTTTATACGTTAGTTTTCTTATTATATAATTACTTTATACTTACGTCCGGGTAGTAGTACTTAAGCTAACCGGTTCGGCCCTACCTAATAAGCTAACTACGATAAGTTATTATATTATTAATCTAGTTACGTAGGCGCGCTAGTTATATAACTTTATACACGTTACGTAATTCTAATATACAATATAGAATTTATAATACGTATATACGTAAAGTAATAGATTAACGTTACTTTAATTAGCCGTATATAGCCGCCCTTACCGAGGGGTTATAGGGTACGATTTATTAATATTACGTAGTCGCTAGTTACGTAAGCCGAAAATCGTCGACTACGGGCGGATTTAAACCGCCTTCCTTTAGATCGTACTAAAAATTAAGCGAGCGCTTAGACTCCCTAGGCTTATACTACTAAGCCACGCAGCCAATAGTTTCTAACTATATATCCTAAGTTATTATAGTTATAGTATTTAAAGTCTTTTTTTTAATAAGTTTATTCTTTTTTTAATAATATTAAAGTCTACAAGTCCACTATAATATTTAGTTATAATAATTATTAGTCTATATTTATATTTAATATTAAGTTCAGTTCGGTTATTCTAAATATTCTAACTTTAATATTTAAAGCGTTATTTATAAAGTTAATTATCGATTTTAATTATTATATTAATATAATTATAAAGTTCTTTTAATTAATTTTAATAAAAAAGATCGTCTTTAATTTCTTTTTTAAACTATAATAAAAAGCTATTATAAATACTTTATTACTTTAATTAAATTTAAAAATAATTTATTAAAATTTTAAAATATATTTATTAACTAATCCTTTTTAAATAAAGGTTATAAATCTTTATTTAGTAATTCGTTTTTTATAAAAGTTATCTAAAGTCTTTTTAAATTTCTTTTCGAATTTATTATAATTATTAAAAAAAGAATTTATATCTTTATTTTAAATATTACGTTCGTTTTTTAAATAATCTTTTATAAATAGTTCGAACTAAACGAGAGTATTTTTTTAAAAAAAGAAAGCTATATAATAAACTTTATTTATTTTAATAATAAAAGAGGTTTTATAATAATATAAATAATCCTTAGTTTAAATAAAAAAAACCTTTTAAAAGTATCCGGGGACTTATTATAGGGTTCTGGTTTAGGATACTTAGTTTTAAATACTAAAAGTAATTAAAGTATTATAAATTAAATATAAAGTAATTCGGTTTTACTTTTTAAATTTAAATATTATATTATATAATTACCTAAATAGTGAATATAGCTATTTTAGTAAGCTATACTATATTATTATTATTAATAGTTAATATATTTATATTATTTAGTTAGTTTTAATAAAGTAAATTTATTAAATAAAAGTAATTAAAGTATTATAGCTAGCTAGTTATAATAAATATATTATTAAATATTAAAGCTATAAAGGCTAAATAAATAATATTATAATTATACATAGCTTTTTTAAAACTATGTTTATAAATTATAAAATAAATAAGGCTTCGGTAATTAATTATAGTTTTATTAAAAAGATTTTTTAATAAAAATAATTAAAAGTAATTATAAAATTTAATATTAAGTTAATTATTTAAAAAAGCTATAAAAAGTCTATTTTTAAGCCCGGCTTAAGTCTATACTATATATAAGTCTCGTTTTTAAATATATCCTTTATAATATCTCTATTTATTATTATTTAACTATTCTCTAAATAGTTATTTATTTTATTTATTTATAATTATAGTTATATAACTTATTTTATAGTTTTTTTATTTTAAAAAGATTTATTTTAAGTTCGTTATTTTTATATATATAATATAATAGCTATTATAGGTTCTATAAAGCAGGCCCTAGCCTTATTATATATATTAGGTCGTAATAATATATAAGTAAGTAAATAGAAAAGTAGATTAGGCTTATATAAATAGACCCTTTTTTTTATTTATATTTATAAAAGTATTATAGGCTCTATTTAAAATTCCTCCTCTTTAAACTATATATAATATAACTACCCCGATTATTAACTTAAGTTATAACCGAAAGGTCTAACCTGCTTATATATATACTAATAGGAAGCGAAGCCCCGAAACGTTAAATTTCCTACTATACTACGATAGATTTAGGCTAACGCAGGATTATTTTAAGACTTAGTTCTTAGTATACCGAGAGGGGCTTATCCACGATAGACATCCTTTTTTTTTTCAGAATGCGGGCCATACTATAAAACTTATTTAAGGTGATATCATAATTACGGATACGATAATAAAGGGGATAGCTTCAGGGGAACCAGAAAGCGTCGCAGCCCTTCTCAACACGATCAGCACCTACTTTTCTCTTTTTATAACAGACGATGTCCACAATGACTCATACCAGAGTTGCAGAGCATCAAGAAGTCTCGAAACGGATTATTCGGGGCGCTATCACCGACATAGCATTACGGTCTCTATTTCATCGGGGCGTCGAGATCCAGATAAAGGGAAATGATAGTGACCGACTTACCAAAGATCAAGCGGTAGCCAAGGCAAAATCGTGGAAAAAGGAAATCGACGATGTCTACAAATATAAATAGCCTAACAGTCAGTTATGCGAAGTGCGTTGGGCTTTCCACAGACCGCGAGTGGACTCTGACTATGAGTAGTAGAAAGACGAGAGCATTTACACAATGTTTTTATTACCAAGAAAGGGTAATCTACGATTAGTCTGCAGTTTTCATTTCAATCTTATCTCATTTATTCTTGCGGAGATTGGCGTCAAAATTATGGAGTGGCTAATATGGTTAATCCTACTGGGTTTTGCTGAGAGCTACACATGATCATCCATTCCAATTCTCCACACACCTCCGGATCCTCCGCTCCACAGCCCGGGCGAGCCGCATGGAACCCATCACGTCACATCCGTCCTTCGTCCGATCAATACCAATTCACATTTCTAGTTTCATTTCATCTTCAACCATGTTTATGACGGAGCTTCCCCAACCACCATCCCGCCACCGGTCTACCTCCTAAATCGAAGATAAAGATGAGGTCGTTCCTGCTCGTAAAGTCAGAATCAAGAAAACATTCAGTCAAGTAACGTATGATTAACCGCGTCGAATCAGCTGAATTCAATTCAAATAACATAAGTCTGGGAAGATCGAATTCCTTCAAACCGCCCACCAACTTTCTCTTGACCACAAAATCCCGCCAAAATGGCCAACACGCCCCCAAAAGACCTTGAATCCCTCCCCACAATCTACTGCCACGCCTGGGCCGCCCGCGACCCATCCCCTCTCCTAGCCCTCTTCACAACAGACTCCTTCATGACAGACCACGGCGCCCAAATCCATGTCCCCTACGACTTTCTCGAACGCCACCACAAGCACTGGAACGGCGCGCACAAGGACTTTGAAGTCTACCTCGACAAGCAGTACCCCGTCTACTGGGCCGAGATGGACGCCAACGGAAACGGGTACTGCAGTTTCCGGACCGTCAACAAGGGGATTTTCGTCAACGACTTGGGGCGGCGAAAGGCGACGGGGTTGCCGTTTGAGTATTCTGGTGTTATTGATCTGAAGTTGAGGGGTGGCAAGATTGCGCAGGCGGACGAGTGGTTGAGGGTTCCGTTTGAGGATAGTGTCTCGCCTGATAAGTACATCAAGATCTCGGAGGAAAGTTTGAAGGGCGTAATGAGGAAAGATCTCCATAAAGATAGTTGAGGACCAAACATAGTTCAGAGTACACCATAGCTCCCGCAGGGAGCAAACAAGCTTCGGATCCTTCAAATTCATGGAGAGGAGAATCAGAGCATTTTCAAGTGGAAGTGAAATCCATAGTGATTAGATGGGTTTCTATATACCTCGAAAATAAAATCAATAAATAGCAGGCAAATTGACGATCCTGACGTGGATCGACCAGACGAAGAAGAGGTCGCTTTTATATCACAGAGCAAGGCTATGCGGGGTATCATCATCATCAACTACTCTTCAAACAACGTTTCCGCGCACTTGCTTGATCTTCTTGACGTTAAGGTTGCGCCACATGGCAACGGAACCGAGAGCACCGACCAGGAGGCAGATACTCGTAATGAGCATGATGCGCTGCGAGTCACCGTAGGCACGCTGAATGCCAATGCGCTCGGGACTGCCGACCTCGTAGCTAAGCTGCTGGTAGATATCGCCATAAATGGTGTCGACCGGGGTGCCAGCAGGGGTGTACTTTGCAATGTTCTTTCTGAAAGTACCGGTCCAGATGGCAGTGGCGACTGTGTAACCAACGGTAGAGCCGATGCTGCCGAAGAGGTCCAGGATGGCCATGATGACGGCGACGTGGGCGTGATCGGAGGGACTGAGCATGGCCATCTCTCCGCAGATGACAGTGGGTCCGCCAGCAAACGCGACTGTGCTGAATATTAGTAACGAGAAACTTGAAGAGCTTCCGAGTTGCGCAACATACCGAAGATCTGGGTCATGATAATGTAGCCGAGAGGTTGGTCAGGCTGGCGGAAGTGAATCATGAGACCAACGCCGAGCATCATCAGAGGGATGCAGAAAAACAGAGCGAATGGCTTGAAGCGTCCGGTGCGGTAGATGAGCCAGGAGATGATGATGGAGAAGAAGCAGGAGCCCGTCCGGTATATGTTGCTGATGTAGGTGGTCTGAGAGGTGGATGTATTCCAGACAACCATGAGCATGGAAGTAAAGAAGGATCCCCAGACAGCAGAGTTGAAAAAGACGAAGACAAACATCATGCCACCGAAGAAGACGGTCCTGTCCATGAGGAGGGAGAAGGGGATGAAAGTGACGGGAGCGAAGAACTTTTCGTAGGCAACGAAGCCGATAATCAAGAAGAAACCAACGACAATGAAGGCAATGATCATGGGAGAGCGCCAGCCGTCAGACTGGTAGGAGTAGATGTTGAATGGCAGTAGGAAGAGTGCCATGCCGGTAGCGAGAATGAGAATGCCAAGGGCATCGACATCAATGAGGAACTTGAGAATCTTGGCGCCAGAGATGTTCTTGATGGAACCGCGGCTCTCGATGACGCCCATCTTCTTCGCCTTGTGCTGGTTCCAGAGGAAGAGGAGAACAAGAGGACCGATCACGACCGGGGCAACGATAGCCCACATACCAAGACCCCAACGCCAGCCGATGCCATCCTCTCTAAGGATACTGTCGGTGATGGGGCCAGCTGCCCAGGTAATGAAGATGTATGGCGTCGTCGCGAACGAGAGCATCAGGGCTCTGCTCTTAAGAGTAGAAGTATCGGCGATGAAGATGGTAATGCAGTAGGAAATACCTTGGGATCTTTAGGGTGTTAGAATTTGTCGAGGACGGTTATCCTTGAAGCTTATTTACTTACCCAACAGAATAGAAGACCTGCGCAGCAGCATAGGTCTCAACGCCATTGCAAGCAGCCATCATGATGAAGCCGAGAATCCAGCAGATGAGCATGATACCGAGACCTTGAGGACGGCCCCATGTGTCGAGAATCTTGGCAAGCGGCAACTTAATCAGGCCGGCAATGAGGGTGGACATGACGCCAGTCGTGGCTGTCAACGAGTGCATGGCGAAAGAGCTAGTAACGAAGGGGGACAGGACGCGCATCGAGACCTCCTGGATAGAGGTAACAACATAGAACAACCAGATGCTTTACAGACAGTCAGTCAGCGTTCAGATAGCTACCAATCCCTGCCTGGACAGCGTAAGTGTAACTTACAGGGTGTAGGCAATGATAAGATCACGCTTTGTCCACACGGTTGTCATGGCCTCGACCTTGGCGACACCGGCCTGGAGGTCCTTTGAGATTGGCTCGTCATCGCTTGATCTATCACCGGGATGCTCGCCCGTCGTCTTCTCGTCGTAATGGGGAGATCCGGTAGGTTCGGCAGCAACCTGCTCCTCGACAGGAGCTTTCTTGGAGAACAAGCCCATGATTGTGTCGTTCGAACGTCTGGCTATGCTGGACGGGTGATGTTGGCAGCGGCCAGGCTCAGATGCGTTGAGAGCAACAGAAAAGGGTGTCTTCTATTGTCGTCCGAGAAAGCTTGATATCGGGACACAAGACCGCTCGTAGGACGGGCAGAGGCTGGGTCTAAGTATTACACGCCGAAAGCTGCGCGACCTGGCTGGATGGTCGTGCAACCGCCATCGGCTCGGCGAAGACGAGGCAAAGAATGGTTGAAGGGTGCCACCACTAGTGTAAGGTCAGAGCTAGCTCTCCACCTTCATGCAGCATTAGCACCACTTTGTTCGTGTAGCTATGTATCCACCTAAAGCAAAAGAACCTTTAACCCCGTGTGGATTCTTAGGTGGTGGAGAGATCCACGGGATGTAAGAGCCAGCGGTGGCCGAGAGTGACTTTGCCCGCGTGGGACAGACTGTCGAAAAGGCTCAGAGGCAGACAAGAGCTGGCCAGCGTTCCACTCGAATAGCTCGGGATGATTCGGTGGCAGCGTGTGCGGGAAATCGTGGGCACAGAATTACGAAATGGCGTCCAGGTTACCGAGCTGACTTGGCCCGGATCGTTGGGCGACTCGGACCATGTGGGGTTCCAGGGAAGCTATCCCCCTGGAAGGCGTTCGGAAAGGAAGGGTTCTAGGTTGTATTCTTTCCTTGGGACCTTGGGTTCCAACGCGCAGAACAGACGATGCACAGGATCGACCAGGCGGCAGGCGTGTGAATCGGAGGTGGGGTGGCAGTCAAGTGAGCCGATGCGCCGAATGAAGTTCTAGCTGCAGCTCGGTTACCAAAGTCGGTTCACTGGCACGACTGGTCGTCGCATCTTGGCGCGGGCGGAGGGCCTCACATGTCAGATTGCCCGGAAACCAGTTCGCGTGGCCGTGAGTATTGGTCTTGGGACGCACATCGGCGGGATGAGGTATATAGAAGCTGTGCTAGCGGATCTTGAAGGGAGAGATCGTCGCGCGATGGACCTCTCATGGTGTTCTGCCCGTGGCGAGACTCGAGGAGGATAGTTATGGCGGGTGGTAGTGGTAGGATCATTAGTCGCGAGCTGTTTGCGCTTGTTGCATTGCATGAATCGTTGGCCCGTTTATTGCCCTACCTTTCTGTTCGGCTTTCTTTAGATACACACGTAGGTGAATTGATTCGGGACGATTAGGGAGGATGCGTCGGAGAGATACAGAAGTCCTTTTGCCTTCTAGATTGCGGGGCCGGTGGTGGCCCTCTCTGCCAGACATTTCGTCGCAATTCGGCGAGAGAATTAAGGATGAAGAAAAGCTTGACTTCAAGCATGACCAGGGCCGAGGTGTAGCGGAGAGATGGAAACAGCCAGTCATCGCCACTGTAGGACAGTCGGAGGAGGGAAAGAGGGGACGGATGGGATTAGATACATCTAAGATGTCACTCCTTCCAGTTTAGCAACTCGGAAGGTGCCATTGCCTAAGGTCCCTTATGACACACCCATGGTGCCTGCCACGCCCGGCTGGGAGACGTTTTGGTCGGGAACGGGAAGGAAAGAATGAGGCGTGGATGCCAACAGTGGAAGCGTGTGCCTGCCAGGAAGAAATTTGTCACTTTCCAGCGTGTCCAAGTCGGCAGGAACAAACACCAAGGCAGAAGGAACCGAAGGAACCCCACTGTTGCCCACCCATTTCCTGGGAAGGAGGTCCTCAGGAGCTGGCCATTGGTTGGTCCATCGCCTGTGGTGTCATTTTAGGCTGTGGGGCCGTTCCAATGGCGCCGAAGCAAATTTTTATCTGATGCCGCCCCGCTTTTCCCAATCTTATCAGATCATCTCGCTGCCTCAGGAAACCTAAGATATCGCATCTGCTACTTGCGCCTGAACTTCCCATTTGCACCGATTCCCGTCTCGTCGCCCAGTGACACAAAGATTCTCTCCTCTTGCTTTTTCAATCTGTCACTCCGTCCAGGAATCAACACGACAGCCTGCTGATCCCGCGGAGGCCCCACCCTGCAACATAAGGCTGGACGTCAACGACCTCTCCATCCTGGGTTGGATGCGCACCGCCAGCCTACCACCACCTTGCTTGCTTGCATCCGAGTACCTGGGGCCACCACCGTCGCTTTGCGGTCCGATCTATGTAGCATTCTGCCAGCTTCAATACCAGAAAGACCCAGTTGCCCAGCCTTGGCCTTGGCTTCCAGTACCTATGCAACCCTCCATCCCGTCCTGTCACCATATTAGAGTTGACCTTGGCGCGAACATCCCGTTCCGATGCTGCCGCGTTGTAATCGAGTTCTATTCACTAGCGGGAATCTTTCGTTCTCGGGTGTTCTCCTAATTGTTTATTATTCGTGACCCAAGAGCAGTCTGGTCTTGGTCCAGTGCGCGTTCCGATGAACGTTTTCTTACCGCGGCTGTGTAGAGACCCGACTATCGGCCCTTCAAGCTTACGAGTATTCTTATTACGGATGCCCCGCCGACTGTTCGCTGTGCCGCAGGCGAGAAACATCAAGATTCTGCCAAGGTTCGCCGTTGACTAACAGCTACATTGCCTTACATCTGACCAGCAGGCCGCATATGCACCAATGACATTTCTTCGCGCCTCCCACGGCACTTCATCGTAGTCTCCAGATACTCTACGTCTGGCTGCGTGAACGATGTCTTAGATTTCGCTGGGCCTCTATTTCACAGCTCGGATTTCGACCGAATAGTCACAGCATGTCGATGTCGCCGGTAGCAAAGACGGGCGGGCTCGAATCGGAGCGCCACATGATGCTAAGCGCCAGAAACCATGACTTTTTGTTTCCAGGGCATAGCCGACGTCTAACTTCACCTCGATAGTACAAGGAAGGGACGAGGCTCCAACAGTAACACAGAAGGATGGACCCTCAGTGACCCTTTCGATGGTGCGAGGCTAAGGTCTCCCACCACACGACCGAGCTGCTGGGCCAAGCATGCCAATCCGTCCGTCTCCGTAGGAGGACCAGCTCTGTTAGTGGCGCCACATAAGTGCCACGGCACCACGGCTCTCATCTCTCGTAGCTCCATGCTACATTTTCCACCCATCGAGCTTCCATTACCTGGTCCGGATCCACAGATCTCTGAGGGATAGTCTGCCATGGAGTTGGGATGAAAATCTCTCCTCTAGCACGCTGCTAGTACGCTTTCACAGTCGGCCGCTGCTAGTACCGATCCTTGAGCTACTCCTTCGGCCGCCAGCCTCGCTTTGCCTGGTTCAGACTCTTTTCCGACTCCCGCCGACGCAAGAGCCGCCCAGGGGTCAGTACTATGCGCGTATGCCTAGATGCCAGCCAACAAGCAGCCCAAGGATATTTCCGTGCCCACTTGCGACATCGGCCCACCATCAGGTAGACTATCGTGGGGGCGAATGCTTACACCTTTGACTGTCTGACAGCAATTTCATAATCGGAACCTCAATTCCGGCAATTTCCCCCGAGCGAAGCTGCCAATGGAACTCTTGCCGTTCAGTATTCAAGAGACACATCGGGTCCCCCGATGATTCGAGGCCCGTCTTCTCCGCGCTACTACAACATCAACGATCCGTCCCGCATTACCAAAGATCTTTTCCAAAGTATGCTCGATGCAACCATCACACACCGTTCCAATCCCGCGTTACGCGTCGTTATCGTCGTCTCGTTTGGAATACAGGCCCAGGTTCACTCCAGTTTCGCGGAGCGAAATGAGGTTCTCATGCGACGGTCGAGACAGGCCCTGAGAGTGTGGCTTTGTTGATCACTTGCTAAATCCAGATTTCAGGCAACATGAACACAGTTTATTCTGGATCTTATGGTCTGAAGAGCGGCAGGCCCTTGGCTACAGCGACACATCTTTGGAAAAGTTGCCAGTTTCGCTATCTAAGCTATCAGCTTCAAGGTCCACAAATTTGAATCGCTTGATGAAGTCGATTTAGAGAGGGCTCTCAAGTTCGTACCTCAGGCTGGCAGACGTAGACCACGAGGTCATGACCTACGATTACCATCGATAATTATGTATTGCTTTTAACGTTGTGATGAGCGACAAGATCATGCTCCTGCGTAACGCCAACAGGCCCCCATCCGCCAGGCGTGGGTATTGCCACCATTTTCGGACCTGATGCAAATTGCGCACCGATGCACCAGCAATAGCTGAAGAAGAGAGCGTCTGTGGAAGGTGAAGGCGACCTGACAGACATACTGCCTGTACAGAATGAGCCATGCTGATAGCGCGACTCGAAGTTTCCAGCTGCATCACAACCTCGTTCAATCTATCAGCAGGTCGGTTGTTCGCTTTGAGGGTCCGTGAAACTTCAATTTCAGTTCCAGGCATAGACGAGACCATATTCAACTTATGTACCAGCCTGGAGTGATAGACCCCAATGCCGGAGCCCCGCGACTCCCTCAGGAAGTTTGGACACAACAATACTACCTGCGTTTCCCAGAGCTTTTAAGCCGGTTGCGTTAGCGAGGGTCCTCCGAGTTGCATTCCGGTCCGGTGGCCCCACCCCGACCGGCACCCGATAACAACGCTCGAAGCCTATGCCTTTATTCTTAAGGAACTCTAAAAAGTCCAACATCAAATAACCTGAAAGACGCATTCCAAACTTCGTTAGTACCAGGCATACCACGTGGGCTTGACACCAAACGTTCTAGGCCTTCATGAACGCTCCAGGTCTCCGCGACGGATTCGAGAGGGGATGGTGATGTCATGGCGACATGGGCCTCAGTCGACACGTCCCCACGCGGCTCGACTGCGAATGATGGGCAAGCTTCGCATGGCTACGTCATCCCAGGCACATTCTAGAACTTTAGACGGCGGAAGACATTCTCTCTAGGCAGTTGAGCAAATTAATTTTGGATGTTTACAATTACACTGCAACGCATATCTGAACGACGTGATCCTGGAGCTCAAAATCACAATACCTCTCTCACGTAGGACGACGCTCTCGCTGAGACGCACAAACGCATACCTGGTGCTACATCAATATGGCAACACAAGCAAGTGAAGACAAGTCGCATCCGACATCACCCTATACGAAGCCCGACCAGATGGATCAAGAAGGGAGCAGGCAACCAGCACAGCAACAGCCGCAAAAGGCAGAAGCACCGCATAAGACCGAGACAGAAGAAAAGATCGAGAACGAGACTCCGCCGTTGAAAACTGATGCTTCAGCATCCGCGTCAGAATCGAGCACACAGCAGGATGGAGTTCAGCACGTGACACGAAGATCAAGAAGTAAACGGCACGATCCAGCTAAGCAACTCGGACAAGTCGGGCAACAGCAGGTCGCCCCCCAGAACCAACAAAATCGACAAGTGCAGACCACGAGCAGCAGCGGAGCGCCATCCGTGAAGCTGGACATGAACTTGGATGTCGACATTGATCTCAAAGCAAAGATTAAGGGCGATGTAACGGTGTCTGTATTGTGAGTTCGCACACTTCTATCCTCATTGCGTCTCGAAGCCGCGAGAAAATTTCATGCTAATGCCAGTCTAGAGGAGGAAAGCAGAATAAAAAGTGATTTTCTCAAAGACCAGAGTTACGATGATGTTTGACTTTGTGCAACTACGTGACAACCAAGCACGAATTGCATGTCTCATGCATATGACTCTTGATTTCCTGTCAAGATACGACTTGGACATTCAGCGATATCGAAACGCAGGAGGTTCTTCAAAGTCGATTCGAACCATGTTCTGATGAGATGCTATTACTCCCGCAACCGCAGGTGCGATTGTAGGATCGAAGGTATTCGTACCTTCAACCAATCCACTGCCAAACAAGCCACTCAGCAACTCAATAAAGCCAGCAGCCCGGACTAAATCCGATTTGCTGTAGAGAGTTAACAGCTGGACTCTATCCGGCATCTCGCTATCACCGGAGCACGATCCCGAGGGCGTTGTAGAGGTGCGACGCAATGCCTCGCTCTTCTTTTGCCAGCCTTGTGGCACCCTCCTACGGGCTATCTCGTGCGGTATCATGCTCTTCTCGCTACCAAATGTCACAGATTCATGATGCTGCTCCTCAAGGACCAGCTGATACGCGCAGAATAGCGCGATTCTCATCCCCTAACGTCTAGCTTCTACCAAGAGTGCCGCTTGAGGCATATCTGCCCTAGCAGCAGGGAACTGGACGTTGCCGTGAACTACGAGGTTAACAGCCACCAGGCCCGGTACGTATTTCATTGCTTGACGCCAGCCAATGTGCTCCAGTGATTCCTGGATGACACCTCGCTGATATCTAGTGAGATCGCTCCCTGGGTTTGAACAAACCTACGCGTATTTTCGAATTCAGACGGAAAGTTACTCGTGGCACACTTCAGACCGTCCCCAGTATTCCGAGAATTCCAGAGAAGATGAAGCACAAATGATCTTGCGTGATGGGCGCGGTATTTGTCAGGGAAATCTTGGCTGTGTGGGGTTGGTCAATCGAACAGAGACGACAAAGACGAGTGAGCCTCCCAAACTTGAGTCAAGGGAGAAAATCACGAAATTCTGGGCAAGTAGCACTGAGAGGCGCGGACGCGACTGCTTCCTACCTAAATCAAACGGCCAACAGCAAAGGATGCGGACAGAGCATGAGAGTACGTTTCCACGGTGCAGTAACCTAGTTCGAGCACACGAAGGTGATTGGGAGCCGGTGCCCTTCAGCTGAACAAGACATGCCCGGAATCATGGCCGAGGGCCGAGACCGAAGCCGGCGATGGGGTTTCTCTCAATGGTCTTTGAGGTCCCGGTCATCTGGTGCCAAAATGAGGTGAGATTGCGACGAGGCAAGATACGAGCTGTACTAAGTGGAAATGGTCATGAGCTCTCAGCAGGATACAAGATTTCGAGTCGATCAATACTTGTTCATCGGCGTTTGTTCAGCGATATGCTCATCGACGCACATTTACACGTGCACCAACGTTTGTTCACTTACCTTTGTTTCCCGAAACAAAACTGCCGTCACCAATACACATGACTTATGTGGGACCTGAGTTTCGGCAAGGTGAATATATGATCTCGCAAACTCGAATAAACTCTTTGTAGCATCATTATGCCCGCAAAAATGGGCGGTGTTGGCACTGATAGCTGTTGTCAGAATGGCTTCAATGTGTCTCCATCATCCTGGAGAACTACTGAACATAGATATGAAAGACGATGATGAAGTGGCCATACCCTAATGTATAAAATCCCATTTCTGAACGCTCGAATCAATAGAATTCTATTCAATATGCCACGCATCTTGCTGAATCCAACGCGCCTTAGTCTATCTCGCTACCATGATCTTTACTTTCCTCATTCTACTATGCTGTACGACTTTCCAAGTATGGGCAGCACCTGGTACTCATAAGAACGGCGCGGACACTCCCATGATGAGCATTGCCAACATTCAAGACGACCCGGTCGCGTCTGATCGAACAGCTTTTGACTCGGAGCATCAACCAGCAACTAGGTCCACGCCACCTATCTACAACATTCCGAGTCCCAATTGTACCCACAGTGGCAAAACCTTCGCGCAGCAACGAGCTGAAGGATTCATTGACTACTTCTGCGACAAGAAGGAGTGGTGGAATTATATCTTCGCTCCTCCCATCTCACTCGGGCTTGATCATACGAGTGATGGCCGCAAAAAGATGGCCGCTGCTGGGGCGGGGTATTCCATCCCGGGAACCGGCGATTCGGTATGGATAGGGCTCAGATTCTCTCGCGATTCATGCTCGGGATTCTTTCCATTTACCCTCGGAAATACCGACGGTGAGAAGGCAGACCACTGCAAAAAGCGCTTTCGAGCCATACTGAATGGCTGTGGAACGGATACAGTCACTACAAAGAAAGAGGGCATGTTGGTCGATGGATGCCGGGTATATCAGATAGCCGTCGCCGCAAATAATCCTTTCACTGTGGATGAGTTGTATAAAGATCAAGGAGACTTGATTTGCAAAGACAATGACAAGAGCTTGAAGGGAACTTGTATCTGCAACTACGCTGGTTATCCTGGGCTTACTGATGTCTTTGAGCGACCTGCGAGTAACTCGTGCGAGGCTGGGGATGTTGACTTGAAGAAACTAGTCATCAATTAGTCTGAAATAGCAAGTATGATCATCTAATTCTTGGCCGAATGGTACTCTGTCTGCGGTCGGAGCAGGGTTTCGCCTGCAACGGTTTCAACCACGGTTATCCAGCAAATTGACAATTCCTAATCCCTTTCTCTTACGAACTACTGGTTTCTCCATACTTTATGCAACGTAAAACCATTTGCCGAGGTTGGGTGAAATCTCTCACCCCCAATAACGCCCAGTGTTTCGCTCAATCGTCAGAAATTCGACCCAATCTCCGTGTAGACGCAAACTCTTAAGCTCGTACAAAAAAGCCGCCTAAGAAAAGTATGTTTTCTTATTGATTGAAAACCCATAATCATTCGTGTTATTAACATAGAGGGGGTTCTCCACTATGCTTACTTAGAAGTTTGCGTCGTGGTTTAGACCTCGTCGATAACATCCCACCGGGATACAGCATTAGGGTCACTAGAGGGGTTCACTTGCTGCGGCACCCTACGTGCCTACCTGTGGCTGGATGGCAGGAAAAAGGAACGAATATAGAAAACTTCCGGTCACCTGACACCCCCTGCCCAAGGGCTCACGTACTGTCTTACGCGATCCCTTGCAGATCCATCCCGGGAGAGAAGAGTCACGGATATACGTGGCCACATATATACGCTTGCAGTTGCGCACTGTCATGGATGGCGCCACTATGATGCGATACACATGTTCTATAATTTCAGGTCTATAATTTCAGGAGCGGTAGACACTTCGGCACGTATTGTCGATAAGACGCATCAACTCGCGTTATGTCTACATTAAGGCTGGTCTATAGCGTAATGGTCATAGATCTAGATCATGAAGTTCCCATTGTATGAAGCGGGTAGTTGAACGGTATTCGAGATTCCTAGTAAGTATGGAACATCGGGCAGGACAGCTTTCTGAAGGTGAGCAAAGATCTTAGCTCTTCCAATATTTCACGATCCTCGTCAGGATATCTCATATTTTTTGGCGGGATAGTGAGCGAAGGGAAGGGTGGAACGTAGACCACGGCTACTGGTATTCGGCCTACGCCGCAGGGATGGCCTAGCGTCCATAGCTGGAGACTAGCTGAAGCTTGTTCATACGAATCAGGATATTCTCAAGATTCGGAGTCAGCATCTCGGTGTCCCAAGTTTTGTTCATGAAGATAAGAGAGGGTAGTTAAACGATTAAAGTCGGCTCGTGGCGCATGGCGAAGCTGATTGGCAACGTTGGTCACCGCTATCAAATCTTAGAAATTATATTCCTTTCTGCCACCCTCTATGATTACACGAGATTCTCAGGCAGGGGTCTATTCCCTTGAAGTTCCGGCTATTCTTCTCGGAATCGCTATAGGGTTAACAATATTCGCCATTTTCAAGGCAAGCGACCAGACTTTCCGAATCTACTCAAGAACGAAGTCGACGGCCAATTTGTACTTTTGGATGTAGGTCATTCGGGACTAATCAAGTCTCCAACTTTTAACGTACTTTACTCAGGATCTGGATCTTGCTCCTCGCCAATATCTCTCAGGCGGTCACAGTTTGGCTCCTAGCTCACGGAGACCTTGCAAAAAGGCAGGACGTTCTTAGCTATGTCAAACTCCCTGCTTGTCCTCCTAGCTAACAGATAGTAGCATTGGGCTTTCCATTGGAAGCTGTGCGCTCTGGATTCTACAAACACAACTCGCCCCCCAAGTCCTTGCGAATCGACTAGGGCTTCTCCTAGTAGATAAAAGGAGGGCAAGGATAATGAAAATTGTGTTGCTTGTCATAGTTGGGGTTATGAATATTTTAGTGACTTGCATTTACCTTGCAGGGTACATTGCTAACACGAAGTATTTTACGAATCTACATAAGATCTGGGATCCTATCGACAAGGTTGTTGATTTACTCATCGACATTTCGCTGAACGTTGTGTTCTTACGGATCATTCAACATGAACTCATTGCCAATGGCCTTATCAAATATCGACTATTATTTTATTACGGCGTTGTCTTCGTGTTGATCTCAATATGTATGGACGTAAGTTGCCCAGTGTGCAAATCAACATAATGATGTGACTTGGCTGTGTTTACTATATTGGAAAGTATATACAACATCATTGACTCTTTTGGATCAAAGGTTCTTATGATTGTCATGACAACTGTGCAGGAACCGTTCCCCTACGCTATGACTCATCCAATCGCCTATACGAGCAATTTGATTATCGAAATGACGATGGCGGATTTGATATTGATCGTCGCAAAAACACCACACCAAATTCAAGATGTATCGGAACAGATCTGTATTAGTCAGTGACTTGATCCTCCATACTGTAGTGTTACACTATATAATAAAGAAATACCGCTTCATCAACCTATAATGGCTCCACTAGGTCATCACTCACATGCCCCTCGGTGCCAAGAGACGGTCTCCTCATGTCAGATCCACCTATTCCTTAGTCAATGTTGATAAATATACAGAGTCTTTCATAATACTTTGTAACTAGTAAATTCTTCAATCACTTAAAAACTGAAAGTTGTATTTGCTATTGTGATTCTATTTCCTTGACTTTCTTAAGGTAGCACGAACCAAAGACTTCTCAAACAAGAAGTTCTTTCTTATAATCGTAGCCGTGACAGACGTTTCGCACAATCGGCCGTTGGTGTTGGAAGAGTAATAGCGATAGCGCAGAGTGTAGCTGAGGCCTTTATCAATTCCGTAGAGCTGGCTGTAGGCTGAGGTGTCTCCTAAGACCTACCAGCCAACCCAATACATAATGCTTCTGAGCAGCTTTTTGAGGCACTTTTCAGTACCTGACAAAGTAGATTAGCCGCAAGTTTCCTGATTTAAGCTTCCTAACATTACGATCATTCAACCCTCTGTAATTACGACATTATAGCAAGCTGGCATATTGCAAGCCTGGAACTTGCTATTCATTGTCAGCGGACTGACTTTTTAAGGCTCATGCCTCCCACGAATACCGTAACGCTAAAATGTTCAGAATAAGATCTCCCCAAAATGAACGAATATCTTCAAGTTTCAAACACCAGACCGACTAGACACTTTTCGAAACGCTGGCTCCATTCAAAATCAAGCCTTTAGCCACGACTCCTCGCAACCACGAATTACGTACCGATTGTGATTTTGATACTAGCAGTGTCAAATAAGCACCGCAGGCTGTCATGAATCGGGCGGTGGTCTTCATGATCTCAGCAAAGCACGGGAGGTCCCTTGGGAAATTTCAGCGCTACATTAACTTGAAGCTGCTCTTTGATTCCATGTGCTTTAGTTACGCTCTATAGTTATCGAAGATGGGACAGCTGTCCATGAGGTGGACTTCGGGGGCGACGTCTGAGAGGGCTTCTCGACGGAAAGATCTAAGAAGTGCCCTGTTCTCCCGACATGCTTGTGCACGAGGCGGTGGACGCCTTGCTTTACGCTCAGTTCTCCCAGTCGCTGGCAAGCCAGGTCAGGCGTAGAAGACTTCTAAACGCAGCAACTTCATGAGAATTAGTAATGCCAGTTGCATGGTATTTTGCTTGTTGTCTATGGTGTGAAGGAGGTTTAAATGATGGTTCTTCTGCTGATTTTCTTCTTTTAGGTTGACGAGAACGATGTTAGAAATCAATCTCGATACGTGGTTAAGAATCGCTCCTCTGCGTCCTACCTGGCAATTCCTTTCTTGGCATTGCGCTGTTTCTTGATGCAGCCCGCGTTGATTCACCTTCTTTTAGGTTTATCGAGCAATTCGGATGCGGTGGAGCCGTTGTTGAATCGGTTCGGATCAAACTCTTACGTTGCTTGCCTATATTGTCCTGCATTTCGTTTGCATCCTCAATCCATAGCCGCTATTGGCTTTGCAGAGATACTGGGCTTACTGGCTTCGTTGTCGCTCTCGTCAGACAGGAATCTCCACCTCTCGATTGTTTGATCGGGATGAAGACTTCGCTATCGATTGCCTGCGCCAGATCTTCGGGACATGAAATGCCTACCCAATGTTTCTCCAGCTCATTATTTAGATGGAAGAGTATTGCGAAGCTGCTCTATCGGTCACTTACGATTATACCTTTGCTCGAAACCTTTCGATAAAAATACCTGTAATTGATGGCCTGGTCTTTTGCGCCATGATTTGTGGAAGATGACAGGCAGCTCGGTCAACCGAACAATGCGTCTGCAGTCAGACGAAAGCTACACAGTCATGACGAACATCATCAGCTATTAGTAAACTGCCCAAAAATAAACAACGATTAATTCATGCATACAGATGACATACTTCAGTTGATTTCTCACTTTAACCCTATCGAGACCGCCAAGTTTGGGGGAGTCGTTGGTCCCAGGTGCTTAGACTTGTTCATTACTTGATTCGCTTATGTATTTCTCCTCAAATTTTGTCAAATCACTGCTTTCACACCAAACCATATTCGTGATCACGGTGTA
This sequence comes from Colletotrichum acutatum, assembly GCF_030867785.1. Classification (NCBI taxonomy): domain Eukaryota; kingdom Fungi; phylum Ascomycota; class Sordariomycetes; order Glomerellales; family Glomerellaceae; genus Colletotrichum; species Colletotrichum acutatum. The sequence goes on from NW_026849172.1 coordinate 20,319, forward strand.
CCAAACTTCAATAGTATCTCGACTCATTGGCGATAGGTGTGCAAAACTTTGGATTGGTAGAGGTATCGATGTCGAGCTAACAAGTATCCACAAATCTCGCAGACCACCGAGCATGGAGTCTTCAGGGTTCCCCTCTGTGCTACGCGAATCTTACCTTGTCATCTTTGTATGCAGTCGATGTAACCTCGAAATAGCATGTGGGAGCCCTTGAGAATGGCATGAGAATTGCACAACCAGTCATACCTAATCAGCTATCCGAGCCTAATGATTCGCCGGGGGCAGCGCAGATCCCCACGGGGCACCATAATTGCTTTTGAATTCATGTCTAGGCATTATCCATCACCTTAGCCCTATTGCAGACCTGCGGCCGGAGTGTGTCTCCTCCTACAGCAAATAAGGTCGAAGCAAGGTGGGACAGACTCCGCAAAATGTCAGCGAGATGTTGCATCGCGGACCGGGATAGAGTTGAATCTGTAACCTTTGACTGCCAAATGGAGTTGGCGAGGTTTGTTAGTGCTCACTCTTCGGACTAACTAAGTGGCCCTACTGCTGGCAATTGCAACACGGGTACCCGGTAACCTGGTCGATCTAGTGCCCAGGGGTCTTGATGCAAGAATCGTATTTAAGATGCAAGCGCGCAACAGGAAGGATGTTAACAGCAGGAAATTTCCCCAAAAGTTTTCTGCCTTTCTATCGCCTCGCAATTAAGCGACTATGGAGATCTTTTCGCTGTCTGTCGGTTTCGTCGGCCTTTTACTCATCTCCTTTGCTATTGAGAGAGTCTTGAATAAGTTGAAGAATGGAAGGCGACCCCCGTTGCCCCCCGGTCCCAAGGGTTTACCGATTGTGGGTAACGTGAACGATCTACCCAAAGCTGGTGAATTGGACTACGTTCACTGGCTGAAGCACAAGGAGTTATACGGTCAGTTCTGGGCTTAAAGTTTTATGGCATTATGTTCAGTGTGAAGAAAAGGGGCCATTCTATAGTGTGAAGAACGTAGCTGACTCTCTTGTGTTAGGTCCCATTAGCTCCATCACAACCATGGGTCAGACCGTTGTGATACTCAGTGATCCACAACTTGCTTTCGACCTCTTGGACAAGCGCTCACTGAAGCATTCCTCAAGACCTTCACAAACGTTCATTGGCGAGATGTAAGTGGCTCTGGGGTGTCTGGCAGATCTGTGGAAACTCTGACAGGAAGATAGGGTCGGTCTAGAGCATATCACTGGCATGGCCGTCTATGACGAGCGATTCCGCGCACAACGCAAAGCCATGGGCCGTATCCTCGGCTCAAGAATTGCTGCAGCGAAATACAACCAGTGGCAGGAGGCTGAAGTCGGACATCTTCTTCTGCATCTGCTAGATGACCCGCAAAATTTTGTAGAACACATCAAGAGGTAAGCGAAAGGATGCATTGTGTCAGAGGCGTCCGAGGACGGCTTCGCTAACCAAATCTCGCAGAGAGGCCGGTTCACTGATCCTCAAGATTACGTATGGCTACACAGCGGAACAATTCAAGGAAGATCCTTTCCTTGACATGATTACCGAAACCATGGACAACTTCTCGACGGGCGCTACGCCCGGTGCCTTTATCGTCGATGTTTTCCCCTTTCGTCAGTCTTTTGCCATGCTTCTGACCGAAAAGCTCTTGTTCTAACTCCTAGCAGTGCGATATCTACCCAGCTGGGTTCCTGGGACAGGTTTCAAACAACTCGCAAAGCAATGGAGAGCCCAGATGGAGGAGACCAGAGACAAGCCATACGCCTTCGTTCAGCATCAAATAGCTCAGGGCAAAGACAACTCGTCTTATCTGGCCAACCTTCTCGATTCCTCTGAGCAGTCGCCCTTCGACCAGCATAACAACAAATACTCGGCACTGGCTGTTTTTGGAGGAGGCGCAGACACGGTGAGTGGTTCGGTCAATCCTACTTGGAGCCCCTCGTTGTAGTGGACACTGCATATTTACTAAGCATCCTAAAGACCGTATCGACAGTCGCATCTTTCTTCTTGGCAATGATGGTATACCCTGATGCCCAGAAGAAGGCCCAAGAGGAAATTGACAGAGTAATTGGTAATGGAAGGCTGCCGACTACTAAGGATCGGGAGAGCCTTCCTTACATTGAGGCTCTCGTGAAGGAAATCATGCGCTGGCACCCAATCGGCCCTATGGGTCTGCCCCATTCTAGCACTGAGGACGACGTCTTCGAAGGCTACTTCATTCCGAAAGGAGCCATGGTGCTTCCCAATATCTGGTAAGTCCGTCAACAAGTTGAGGTAATCGGTCACATTGGCTGAGACAAGTCTACAGGTGGTTCACTCATGACCCAGAGCGGTACCCCGACCCGATGAACTTCAAACCTGAGCGCTTCCTACAAACCGACGGCCACGAACCTGAGGCGGACCCTCACAAGTTTGTCTTCGGGTTCGGTCGCCGAATCTGCCCCGGCCGCATCCTCGCCGATAACTCCATCTTTCTCAACATCGCTCAGTCGCTTGCCGTGTATGATTTCACCAAGCCGATCGTTGACGGCAAGGTTGTCGAGCCGGTAGTCAATTTCACCACGGGCGTCATCAGCCACCCGCAGCCATTTGAGGTCTGCATCAAGCCTCGATCTGCTGAGCACGAGAGGCTGATTCGTTCAATTGAGGAAATCTACCCGTGGGAAGAGAGCGATTCCAAAATTCTGGAGAGAATGGAGGTTTAGACAATATTCGCTGGCTTGCTTCTCGCGTTCACGGCCTCGTTTACGATCGTACCCTATTTGTCAAATTGCCACGTTATTCGAGGGAATGCCGTTTCGGGGGAGCTGGACTTGATGACTCAGGAGTTGAATGAATGAACTCGGATATAGCTCGACTTATCAATGAAAGTCGGCTTGATGCAATACCATTATACCGCAGGGTTATGTTTTACGAAGTCGCCCATTGAGTCTTGACCTCTATCTCCCTCGATTCACCTTGAGTAACCTTGGAAACCTTTCGCGAACACAATCTGAGCCCTTACGCCGACTTATCCTCAACTTGCACAGGCCTTCCGTTACGAGGTTCTTGAGTAGCTGGGTCGTCCTTGACTCCTTGGTGTTGCCGAGATGACCGCGGTTTTGCTTTCGTACTTTGACGGGGCATTCTTACCCAAACCTGTCCCTTCGAATCCTCGACTAGTCGATGTCTTTTCTTTTCAACAATGCAGGACTTCTAATTGAGCTTGCCTGAGTATCGGACGCGCAGACTCTTGCAGTCCACTAATTACCGCAGGCATCGCCGCATCGCCGCTTGCCTATACTGAAGGTGTATAAGTCTTCAAATATTGCCACAAACAGCGAAAATCAGGGCATCATCTTCGACTTGCTGTGAGCTGTGATAGATCAAATGCTCAAGGAGGAAGCAGCGAATTACGGCTCAACACAAGAAAACTCCACCGTCAGTAAGGAAATTACACACTCGATAGCTCAATAGCCTTGTCGATTTCGAGCACAGCCGCATCACCTCCATCGCTATGAAGTTTAGCGTCCCATTTACGGCACTCGCGTCTATGACCATAGCTTCACCTTTGAAGACTCAAGCCCCAGATTACGGCAACGTCGGTGTCAAGGACACTTGGTACAATCGCGTCGTCGCAAAGATGCCGGCTAAATGACAGTGAAATTTTCACCGGCCTGGAGTTATTGAGGAAATTCAAACAATTTGTGATTGAAGTAAGTCGATCGTTCAACCGTAGGATACGTGTAGCCTTTGAAGGGCAAGGATTAATTCTCGTAGATTCTCGACGCTGTTATTTGAAAGTTTTTGGAAGGAAGTGGCGGAGCAAAAGAGTAAATAAGTAAGGGGTTTGGAAGCAAAATGAGGAAACCTATTATCAATACCCTTCGGGATTTGAGCTACCAACCGCCGTCTGAGGATTCAGTAAAGAGACGATGCAACTCTGCAAGTCCCGATTGCCAGGCCAAGCAGATGCAAAGGAATGAGGATTTTCATCGGGGATCCGGCGACCCAAATATGTTTAGGAGAGTTCAGCCCAAAATAGACACGCAGACAGGTTGACAGGCTTGTTGTTCCTTGTTTCAGTCAACTATCCGCGATTCCGCACCCTTTTTTCTTCCCCGTCCCTATCGCATCCTGAGACGCGTAAGTCCACCAGCCCCCCACAACTTTTCCACAACTTCGTGCCCGCTAAGGACCGAAAAGGAGAGGGAACCAACTCGAGTTTGGATAGGGGTGGATCGTCATCGCGAACGAAGATCACCCCACCACCCGCAGCACGCTAAGACGGAAAGCCGACCGGGACCTTACGGTTCGTCGTCTCTGGAGCCGCCAGTCACGCACTCACGGCAGTCTCCCCCCAGACCCCGGTGAGCGTCGTATGCAAAATTACGGCAGCCCGGAGTTCACGGCTTCTAATTTCTACATGTATGTTTCAGTCTCAACCAACCCATACTTGGAATTCTGGCGCTAGAAAAACCACCGCATCTAGAACCAAACAATTGAACAACTAATGAGAGCCGTAGTGCGAAACCGCCGAAATCGTCTTAATAAGATGGACCCCGAGATCATGCCAGTGGGTTACGTGGTTACATGCGCGTCAGCTACAGACGTCAGCTGTGGAGAGAGGGAAAATTGAAAATGGACCCGCGATTTTGCACAGCCCTTTTGATGGAATGCCCTTTAAGCTCGAACACTCTTCTGCCCTGCCTTGAGGGGCCACCCTTCGGCCTGCGGCCTCGTTTATGTTTACGTCGTTGCCGTTGTCACTGTCGTTATCGTTCTCTGATGCCAAGCTTTTGCCAAAAGCTCGGCGCTGCGATTTGGATCTCTTGTCGCTCGTTTATATCGTCTACCAGCTGAACAAGTCGAGATGAGACCAACATTAGGACTGCCGGCTTTGGCCGTGGGATTGAAATTGGCGAGCGTCAGTGCCATCGATGTCACATGGACAGATGAAGGTAGGGTCTCTGCGTTCGCCGAGTCATCTTGCCTTGGCTAACGTATTGCGATATCAGACTCAATAAAGAGTGCCGCGGGCACGGTTGCATACGGACTAGTAAAATACTACACTGGTAACAATACTGGCGATACCCCTGGAAACTTACCAGATCCCTATTACTGTAGGTCTAGTCCATAGCATTGTCTTGGACCTCGTGTTGACGATCTCAAGGGTGGGAGGCCGGTGCCATGTTTGGCACATTGATAGACTACTGGTGGCTCACGGGCGACGACTCTTACAACACAATCACCACGCAAGCCATGCTACATCAAGTAGGCGATGACAACGACTACATGCCACAAAACCAAACCCTCACAGAAGGAAACGATGACCAGGGCTTCTGGGCAATGGCCGCCATGTCCGCCGCCGAACATAAATACCCGAATCCGCCAGAGGGCTCACCACAGTGGCTCGCCCTTGTCCAAGCAGTCTTTAACGAGTACGTCAGTAGATGGGATACGGAGAACTGCAACGGCGGTGTGCGATGGCAAATCTTTACATGGAACGCCGGCTTCGACTACAAGAACTCCATTTCGAACGGGTGCTTCTTCAACGTGGCTGCGCGCCTGGCTCGGTATACGGGGAACACGACATACTCGGACTGGGCAGAAAAGGTCTGGACATGGCAGACGGACGTCGGATTACTCACATCCGATCACGAAGTGCTCGACGGCGTTCATTTCGAGGGAAAATGCCCCAGCTCCACCGATAGCACGAAGTGGTCCTACAACGCCGGCATCTTCCTCTATGGCGCGGCGGTGATGTACAACATCACGGGGAGCGACACGTGGAAGACCCGCCTTGATGGCATGCTCACGGATGTGCAGACGGCGTTTGTCCAAAACGACATCATCTACGAGGCCTACTGCGAACCGACGGCGCAGTGCAGCCAAGACGCGCAGAGTTTCAAGGGGTACCTCGCGCGCTGGCTAGCCGCCACGTCGCAAGTTGCCGCGCATACCGCGGACACCATCACGGCGCTGCTGCTGTCGAGCGGGAAGAAGGCGGCGATCACCTGTTCGGGGTCTCCCGCTTCGGGATTCAAGGGACACGCGGGGACGGCGTGCGGATTCTCGTGGCTGAATGAGACGTTTGATGGGATCGTGGGCGTGGGACCGCAGATGACTTCGTTGCAGATGATCATGTATAACCTGGTCGGGTCGGCTGAGGCGCCCGTCACTGCTACCACGGGAGGAAACTCGACGGGCGATGTGAACGGAGGAAAGACTGATGATGGGTCAGGGTCGTCAAATTCTCTCAAGGCGATCACCACCGCGGACAAGGCCGGTGCGGCCATCTTGACGATAATGGTTTCGGCCAGTGTTGTCGCCGGTAGTGCTTTCCTCATCATGTAGGAGGAGTCTTGTGTTTGTCATTCAGCGATATTTGATTTCTTTGAGCAAATGTGAGAGCGAACCCACACCGAGGTGAAGTATTCGGTGAAGTAACAACACATGACCGATGTGGCTTGGTCGGTGCCAAGCATTCTGAAGCGGAAATGTGAAAGTTTAGTATGCATACTCGGCATATCGTGCCAGTGTCAACGGCTTTTTTGGCATGTGTCTCGCCTGTGGTTCCCCCTCCGGAAGCGGGGAGGACAAATGCAGTAGGCAAGGTCTCCCGAACTAAACACGTTCAGCTTCATGGGTTTCCTAGAGATCTGCGCTGATACGAAACGAAACTAAGATCGATGCTACGATACCCTGAGCACGGAATATGTAAACTTTATCAGGTCTGGCATGCCGTACATACGTCCGAACAAGCCTTCTCTTAGGGAAGGTATGCAGAGCACATGGGGGAAACGTGTTTGTTGAATCAACCAGTTGGGTTGCTACTTCCACACGGTAAGATGGTTCGGCTGATTGATAGTAGTCGAAGGAGTTAGTTTTTGGAAAACTGGTCACCAACGCGAGTGGTCGCCTTGCGTCATGGGCAGACTTACACAGACCGTTGCAAACCTTGGGTTGGAGACTTGAGAGTCGAGAGTCTTGGACGCCGTTCTCGGAGATATCGGACATGTTGAGCACCGACCGCCGGCGAGTGCTCATCGTCTCAACACATGGGAGCCTGAGCCAGATCGTGTTCCATGCTTGCCGGTCAAGTTGGTAGTTGATGATGTCGTGCGTAAACCGGTGGGAATTACCCAACTTGTAGTTAGTGAAAAGGATGGCCCCGTGTTGTCGACTGACAACGCAACGTAACGCCGAGTAATCAAGATCGCTTTTTCCGAGAAGCTCGGAGGTACTGGCCGACACCAGTAACTCACCGAGCCTCACCGGAGACAGGTGTGTCATTCCAGTCAGGGTCTATCGGTGAGCTAATCACGGCCGCTTCCGAGGTGGGCTGAGCCAATGGAAAGTGTTGCATTGCTGGCCGTGGCCGATGCAGGCGCCCTGCCCCACCCACCGGCTTGCCGGTCTAAGCTCCGACCTCGATCGGTGCTCCCTCCCCTGCTATTCCCATGCTCCCATGCTCTTTTCCCTCCCACTTCATTCTATTTCCGCGCACAGAGGGTGACTGGCATTCGTGCGTACCAGAGTTGGCTCCCGTCCATCTTCCAACCCCCACCTACCTTTACCCTTGCCTTACCTTACCTGGCTGCTCTGCTGCTGTTGCGGCTGCGCCTTCCAGTCGCCTGTCTAGTGAAGCCCAACCCACCAATCCCAACAACCCTCCAAGAGTCACCGAAAGATAACTTCCAACGCCAATCGACCAAACACCAAGGAACCAATTTAACAGCTTACCGCCTAATCGGATGGGCTGCTGTGATTCTGGCATGCTCTAGGCTCGAGTCTCGTGTCACGTCTGTTGTCTCTGGGTGGGTAAAGCTGGAGCCAAGAGCAAAACAGCGTCGCAGGATTGATCCCCCGCCATTTGTCAGCCTTCTCAGCTCTGGTAGCCAAACTGTGTGTGTCACCACCGCCGCACTCAGTCGAATCCTATCCCTCAAACCCCAATTCAAACCTTCGTGAGCCTCTCCTCCCCGACTACAACCGCCACTGCGAACGACCAAATCTCTCTTACGGCGTCTGCGTCCCTAGACAATCGACGGACGACCGACAAGACAGACACCATGGACAACTTCTCGCCGACAAGTCAACAGTCGAACCCCACGACGCCAGCCAACGCCATGAATGCCAACCCCCACCATTCGCCAAACTCCCCGACCATTCACGACTTTCCTGCCCTCAGCCGACATGGCGCGACCTCTATACCTCCCGATCAACCCGTGGCCATGACGGCCTCCGGCCAGCCAGCCCTCAATCCCCGAAGCTGCGTCACCTGCCGCCGACGAAAGGTCCGCTGCGACAAGCAAATGCCGTGCAGCAACTGCCGCCGTGCCGTCATCCAGTGCATCTACCCGGCCCCCGGCCGCGCTCCTCGCCGTCCCAGACCGAAAGACCCGAATGCGCCGCCCAAAAACTCGAGCGAGCGTGAGGTCGAGCTCATGAAGCGCTTGCGCAAGTTGGAGGGCATCGTAGAGGAGCTTAGCGGCCAGATCGAGGTCGAGAGCGGCACAGGGAGCAACAGTGGTCGCCACAACTCGAGTACAGGCAATTCGCCCGAGGCTTTTGGTAACGACCTGAGCTCTGAACGCGCCGGTAGCACTTCGAGCGGCGCTGCCGTCATGAGTGCATTCAAGGAGGCTGTCACGCCCAACAGGATGGAGACGGACCCAGAACCCAAGAAGCCGGTAGAGAGGCAAGCAGGCATAAGCAGGTCCTTTGGCCGACTTGTGCTTCACGACAAGGGCAAGACGAGCAGATACGTGAGCAGCGCATTTTGGTCCAAGCTCAATGACGAAGTGAGTCACCCGAGTCATGTTTTTGCTCCCAAAGTGCTGACAAGGATGCCATAGCTTGACGAGCTTCGAGAAGAGACGCATGCGTTGGATCAAGATACCGATGATTCAGATGTCGAGGACACGCCGGACCACTCTCCAATACAGGACACCGACGCTGCGACGGACCACCATGCCTTTATCCTGGGATACCGGTCTTCCGATGTCGACTTGCGCAAGCTGCATCCCTTGCCATCTCAGATACCTTTCATGTGGCAAGTTTACCAGGAGAACGTGGAACCGTTGCTCAAGATCTTGCACATTCCGACCATGGAGAAGCTCATCCGCGACATGCGACGCAATATCGACGAGCTAACTGCCGGTAACGAAGCTCTGCTGTTTTCTATCTACTATGCAGCAATCACATCGATGGAAGATGAAGAGGTGAGTCCATGTCATGTCAAATACACACGCACTTAGCCGTAACTAACCTGTTCACAGGTGGAGAAGAATTTTGGATCAAAGAAGGAAGAGATGCTCTCGCAGTATCGCTTCGCTCTCGAGCAGGCACTCGCAAAGGCCAACTTCCTCAATACCTCCGATATGGTGGTTCTCCAGGCTTTTGTCATGTTCCTCACGCTGGTCCGCAGGGAGGACGACACCCGATTCTGCTGGACGCTGACTGGGTTGGCGATTCGTATCGCGCAAGGACTGGGCATCCACCGCGACGGAACAAACTTCAATCTTCCTCCCTTTGAGACCGAAATGAGACGCCGCTTGTGGTGGGCTATCTGCACTCTGGACCTTCGCTCTGCAGAAGAGCTTGGCAGCGATCTCACCATCATCGACCGATCGTTTGACACCGAACTGCCCTCTAATTTGAATGATTCAGACATTGAGCCGGGGATGGCAGAGGTTCCCAAATCGCGCCTAGGCAAGACCGACTGCGCCGTATCGCTGGTGAGATACGAAATCTGTGCATTGTCACGGCGGTTACACACGGTGGGATCGGCCATGGCTGGTGTCTGTCCAAAGGACGCCGCATCGAGTCTCGAAGAGCGCGAGCGCATGCTTATCGAAGTTTACGATCGGGTCGAGGAGAAGTTTCTCAAGCATTGCTTCACCGACGACGACCCCCTCTTCTGGATGGCGGCCATGATCGCCCGTGTTATCATGGCCAAGATGAGTCTCGTCATCTATCAACCGATGCTGTTCCCTGGCAACGGCCATGAACTATCCAACGAGATCCGCGACAGGCTCTTCATCTCGGCCATTGAAATCGTTGAATACAACTACATCCTAAACACAGATCCCCGCTGCAAGCAATGGCGTTGGCTCTTCCAGACCTATAGACAGTGGCACGCGATTGCCTACATCCTCATGGAAGGCGGACGTCGGCCATGGTCAGCGACCTCGGAGCGAGGGTGGGAAGCTGTCAACAACACGATGCGATTCGATAGGGACCCGTCGGAAATTTCGAGGATGGCAGATCATATGGCTGTATGGGTACCGTTGCGGAAGCTTAGCGCAAAGGCGACGAAGCACCGCGAGGCGGAGATTGTCCGTCTCAGAGCCGATCCGGAAGCGGCACGCCAACTGGACGTAGACGATCGTATGAATCCCATCCCGGCCAGACTTGGACCGGTGCCCGGAATGGAAATCAAGCACCTGCAGATTCGCACCCGCTGGCGGAACCTGGTACGGACGGATGGCGGCTCCAGCCCCCTACCACCGCCGGCTAACAACGTAACGCAAAATCAACCCGTGCAGCAGCAGCAGAGCGTAGCGCCTCGAGGTCCGGTTCCCCAGCCTGCGAACCCGACAGTTCAGGCTCCGACGCCCGCACCGCAGCAGAGAGAGCCCGAGTTCATCGACACGGTGATGATGGCGCGCGGCTTCAATCCCAACCACATCTGGGAGTATATCTACCCGACGGCGGAGTCCATGGCAGCTGACCCGAACAATACGCTCTTCCCGCCCAGCGCCTCGCAGCCGCAAGCGTCGCAGTCTATGATGTCCTCGGCAGTGCCATCACCTGCAATGTCAACTAGACAGGGTCTTGATAACGAACAGCAGCTGAAGCAGCAGGCCATCGCGATGCAGTCCCAACCTACGGTAGCGTCATCTCTGGGGGACAACCAGCCTCCGTGGCTGTGGTCTGACCCGTTCACGTCCATCAATAATGTGCCCGTTGACTCAATGGACGTCAACATGGACAACTTGGATGACTTCAACTGGCAGAATTGGCAGGAGAGCATCAAGGGATTCGAGATGGATCCGGATAACATGCCCCAGAAGGGAGCATGGTAAAGATGTATAATGTTTGCGGTGTAGTATGTGCATGGTTTCTTTAGGATGTGGATTTTGGATGTCTCCTCTCACGCGAAGGCTCTTGGAGAGCTATGTAATGATACCCTACGGAAGCAGATGTAATGAATGATGATTTACTTTTCACACTTGGTGCAACGCTTCGCATCATCCATGATTTGCGACTATCGACTCCATGCTTTATGGATATGGGCCCCTCTCCATCGTCGGAGCATCCGCCTCAACCTCAACCCCGTCCGCCCACATCCACTCGACGCCGACCTAACCACCACCACCATCTCCACGCCCTTGCCCTAAGAGCGGGCTTCTCTTCCACGACTCTCAACAATAACTTGGTCTGGTGGTGTAGTTGGTTATCACGTCAGTCTAACAGCTCGAGAGCCTCACCTCTCTCGTCTGTCACACTGAAGGTCTCCGGTTCAAGTCCGGGCTAGATCATGACATGGGCGATTGGTTTAGTGGTATAATGACCGCTTAGCATGCGGTAGGTCCTGGGTTCGATTCCCAGATCGTCCATTATTTTTGAGGGATTGAAGTATGGGTGGTGGTGGTGATGTTGTGGTTGGTGTTTTGAGGTTTTGGCTGTCTTTGGTGGTGATGCTAAGCGCTGTGTCGCAACGGTAACGGGTGTGAGGGGCTCGGTCTTGTCAGCGGCTCTGTTCCTTTCTTAATGTGCCATGCCTATCTTTATCAATGCTAAAACCGGCTAAAGACCATTGTTACAGATTGCAAGTGTACTCTTATCCACAGCCTGGAGGCGAAGTACGAACGAAGTGTATTGATGCGGTGAGATGGTGTCACCTAGAGCAAGCGAGAACAAACACATTTTGCCCAAGGCTGACCAGGCTGATTTTCCCAGGTGGCCCCGCAAACTGCAGCTATGCGACTTAGCCGATCAATACGTTTTTACCCTTTACCAACGACCTTTGCTCTCCATTCACCGGCCCAACAGAGTGCGACCAACGCGAACAGAGTCCCTTGTCCGACAAAGACGAAGTGAATACATTTGCCGTCCTGAATGGGCTGAATAGGTATCGAGCCGAACAAAGAGCGAAGCGAATGAAGGGTGCGTTTGGATCTGGCAACGCAGGTATATGAGTCAACCTCGAGCCCGATGAATAACCACTCATTCTCCATCAATTCAAGACAAATCTCGGAGCTTCAGTGCCACGACGCTTGCAATTAAGAGATATTTATATCTTGTTTGAGCACTTTAGAAGGCTTGCGCTGCGAGTGCTACCTGTTCACTCCTTTTATAGCCTTGGAAAGATCGTAGGGCAAACATGGCGCCCCCACCTTTACACGACGACCCCCAATTCCACCACGTCCGCTCAGGCGTCACGGCCATCATCGAGCGACATGGGAAAGTTATCATCGGGATGCGCAAGGCCAGTCACGGCATAAGTGAGATTCAACCCCTCCCCAGCACTCGTCACCAGAGGACATGGTATTGGCGGCCTTGAAACTGCTTCCACGTTCCTCAAAGCGCTCGCGGACCTTGCCATCGTCCCGGCGCCCAAGGACTTTGGTTACTACTTCGGTCCTTATGCTCACTGATCCGTGAATTGATAGACAAAATGCAGATGCCCGGAGGTCACCAAGAAATATGGGAGAAACCCGAAGCGTGCGCGGAACGAGAGACGTTCGAGGAGACTGGTCTTGTTGTGAAAGCCATCGCGCATGGGCCCACCACTGACGATCAATTTTTGGAGGAAAGGAAGCATTATAAGACGCTTCATATATGGTGCAAGATGGTTGATGAGACTGCTGAGCCGAAGGTGAGTGGAAGAACCTGCCGTTTATTTCCCCAGGTTGAGGAGTGAGAGAGGGTGACGTTGGATGCTTGATATGCGTTGAGGAAATAGCGTGACTGACTTCAGGTTGAAACAGGCAAAGGAGATGGATAAGTGTGACAAGTGGATGTGGAAGTCGGCGAAGGAGCTGAGGGAGTATTTCAGACAAGGCCAGGCGTTCAAGCCATTAGAGAATCTGGTAGGGCAGTCTCCTGAGAACGACGTTCTGGCGAAACTTGAAAATCGTGCCGAGGCCCACGAGAAGGCCGTTGAGCTAGCTGAGAAGGCTAAGCTCGCTGAGCAGGCTAAGGTTGACGAGCAGGCTACAGACGTGGAAGTAGACGTCTAGACCTCGCATTGAACATCAAGGCAGGGACCTAGAGGTCTAGGACGTTAGCGTTTGCTTTTACGTCAGTGAAGTACCGCAACCAGATCGTAAGAAAGAGAAAAAAAGAATAGAAAAGTTTGTACATACTGAACGATTTGAGCAAATAGGCGTAGAGTTTGCGAGAGCCGGCGACAAAAGTCGCAACATAGCCGGGTCTGAGTCCGCGGTGTCATGCATGATTTGCTCCTTCGGATATCTCGCACTTTCACCAGAATATCCACAGGCACTTGTATCCGTAGTCGGGCAGATGGGGTCACCTCAATTCATCAACAACCATGTACAGGATGGTCTTTGTAGATCTCACTGGGGTAGGAAAGAGGCGGAGACGTAATTACGGCTTTGAGATACAAGCTTTGGGTGGATGAGAAGCGGTTAGGCTGGCCCAAGGCCGGGCCATTGGGAACCAAAGTTCCATTTCGAGCACCTTCCTGCACTGCTGCGCGTGGCAATCGGGGATGGCTTGGGCCACTGCGGGCGAGAACTTTGGGAGAGGGAGTTGGGCTGGTTCCCTGGATTGACGGAAAGGCTCGATGACGTTCAATTGCTGTTGATATGTTTGGGTGGGCGATGGAAGTGATGATGCGATGCGGAAGATGTTACCGCCCCCAAAGTTTGTAATATTGATTCCCAAAGGAGGAGTCGAGACATTGATCAAACCAACTGGCTGTCAGTCTACAGAGCAGAGGCAGACAGTGGACATGGACAAAGCAAGGGTACAACCCCGGCAGCCCGGTAGATTGTTCGCAAAATTCACAGCTCATAGCACCAAACTTTCGAAATAAGAATGAAATATCCGTACTCTTAGAGTTCAGGTTTGGCCCCGAAGACCTCCGGGAGTACGGGCCCTACGGAGCACGGATACGGACAATTCAGCGAGTGTCTAGTCTCAGCGGTGGCCGACCCCTGTCCTGTTCTGACGGAGTCTGCAGCCGAGATTTGTCAGTTCGAAATTTGGCTGTCACTCACTCTACCGGGGACCGGGGCTGCAATCCTTCTGCCTGGAGGATTTGCTTCAGGCCGTCCAGGTGGCTCCATCTTGAACACGACGTCAGCTCCGTGCTGGAGGAGAGTCCTGAGTGGGAAGTGAGGACATGCTTCTTCGTGTTAACGTTGTTGGCTGTTGCCTTGGTAAAGCTGACAAGTGGAGAACATAAAGAACGAATGTCGACATCTGTTTAAGCATGTCGGATGTGAACTCCGTTGAACGGGGGACTTGCTGGGTTCGGCAGGGTTGGCTTCCATCGTTCAGGTCTGTCGCGTGGTTTCTGAGGAATCGACTGCTGGTTTCTTGTATGTGATTACAAACTCATCATTCTTGGTATTTGAACTTTCCGAGCACCTGGAATCAATACATCTTCCGATCTGACGGGTCGAAAAGGAGGTCTCGTTGGCCGCGAGCAACATGGCCTCGAGTTGGCGATGAAACTCTGTAATATGCTGTGATTGACCAGTTTGCCGCGCAGACTGCGTTGGCAGCCGGGCCGTTTAAAGCGAGTGCCTCAAGCGGCAATTTCACAGCGATCAGTGGCTTAGACTTGGCCAGGGCTTCCCCTCCGGAAGTATGAGCTTGGCGACTACCGTTACATCTTCCTGTAGCCCTGATACGAGTTTATCGAAAGCATGAGTTGATGAGGCCGTTCCTACACACGATGGTAGGGTGCCACTGGCAGCTCAGCTCTATTGCGACTGCGTCAGTGAGAGACTGAGAGCCAGGGAGAGAGAGGCAGAGTTTCAAATCTCACTTGCATCTCGCAGGCCCTGCCATCTCAACCTCCCCAGGTGCACGGCCGCTGACAGAGTTATTCGACCGCCTTAATGGGCTGCCTAGGCCTACCAATAGGTCATCTTCTGGTCGCCCTTCCGCCACCCCTGGCTAGCGGGCGCAACCGCGCCAAGGATCATGACCTTGCCCGCTGGACACCATCTCGTTGCCTACGAGCTTTGATAGGGGCATCCATTACAGCTTGCGGCTTTCGATGCTGCTATTCCCTTTGGGGAAGTGTCTTTCGAGATGGAGTGCTCGATTCGAGTAAAGAGAAAACCAAAGTCCCTATTCCCAGGCCCAAGAGCGTCAACAGTGCTGCCCGCTCGTAGCGGGACGGGCAAGGGTAAGGAACATGGTTTGGTTCTTGCTTTCCCACAACCGTCGATCATTCATCACGGTCCACGGAGCCTTGGAGGATTGCTTGTCCTGTGCGTCTCCCCTGCTCTTGAAGATTGGTGAAGGTCTTAGAGGATGGGCCGGGGCTTTAATAATCTGCTTGCTGCCGGCCCTTCTCTTCTGGGTGTTGTAAGTGTATATCTTGGCTGCCACCCCTCCGAACCGGCTCGAGATGTGGTTCTTCAGAATTTTTGCCTTTTGAGTTCATGCCCTTTCATTACATAGTCACGGTCAACTTGGCACCCTTAATCTCAGTCGTTACTTGATACCTGAAGCATCTATCCATCGAGTCGATTAGTGGTGGACATAGGCGAGGAGTGTATCACATCATTCGAATCAACAATGCCATCAAGTTCACCGGAAAGACACTTGGTCGCACCGGACAACAGCAACATCGCTTCCAGACAGGCATCCCAAGACTCGGACCGCGAAGTGAAATACCAGACAGGATTGATGCCCGCCGAATATGCGGGCCTCGAGGTGGCCTCGCCCTCGCCGGGCATGAAGTACTACCAGCCTGCGCCGGGCGCCGCCCCTGAACCGGTACCGGCACCAGCGCCGGGCGGATACGCGCCGTACCAAGATCAAGATCAGCACAACGGCTCCGGGTACGAAAGCCACCAGTACCCCGCACATTCAACGGTCGGGGCTGGATACGGCGGAAGCCAGGCGGGGATGCCGCCGAAGAAGAATAAGAGGATATGGGGCATCCCCGTGGCGACGTTTTGGGTAGCTATCGTCGCGTTGGTTTTCTTTCTGGGGACGATTGGTGCGTCTGCTGCGGCTGGAACGATCGCACAGGCGCATGCGGCGTATGTGCAGACGTGCCAAGCGTAAGTGAACATGAGCGGCCAAATTTTGGAAGCAACAGAGTCTGACATCAGAGCAGCAAACTCGAGCAAGCATCATCACCATCAGCGTGCGCTTCGAGCGGATCATCAGCAGCATCCGCATCAGCATCAGCCTCGGGGGCCTCAGCGCTCTCAGCATCAGCCTCAGCAACAGCATCATCAGCATCCTCCACTTCAACCTCACTCGCCTACATCCCGCTCCCAGGCCAAGCCTCCTCAATTCTGGGCGAAGCGACGACAAACTGCCCCGACCTCAGCTCAGAGAACAAGACGTACACGGTACCGAACTCGAATCTGCGCTTCGTGCGCGAGTGCGGCAACAATTACCCGATGAATGACCTAGGCCACATCCCGCTGACGAGGATGGAAGACTGCATGAACCTGTGCGCGGCACTTGCTGTCACGACGCAGAGCGCTGATGGGCCTTGTGTGGGTGTGGCGTGGGTTACGGCGGGGAAGCAGGGAACGGATGAGAATTATTGCTGGTTGAAGAGTGCCAAGGGGGCGCCGGATCCGAAGGCGAATATCGAGGCTGCATGGCTTGTGAGGACGTGAGAGAGGTCCCAGTCGGGAGTGAGTGAACGTCGTGAGTGAGATAAGCGAAATGAGATGAGAATGAGATGAGACTAGATGAAATGAGATGGGACACTTCTGAGTGGCGTTGTCATCTACATACTCTGATACCACGATTGTCATGTTTACGTTTGCCGATTAATCGTCCTACGATAATACAAACGCAATTCAATATTGAATACTTTGAAGAGGGTAGGCTGAGTTGGGCAGATGCTTCCAAGCCTGTAGATTTCACGACGTCACTCGATCATACCTTGACTGAGCTTGAGAAGATGGCGGCTGCATTTCAGCGTGCGGAGGCTGGGCGAAGTTGGGGTTCCCTTGTAATCCATGTCACGACCTGACATTGCGCTCATAGCAAAACCACAACTTCAATTTTCCATTTTGAGCCCAGAGAGGGCCGCTCGTGAAGACATCTTGGATGCGCCGGTCTTCTTCCTTGCCACTTAGGGCGAGTGGCCAGGCCCTACTCCATAATACATAGTCTTCCGTAGTGGGTTTGGCGTTGTTTTCAGGTGGTCGTACGGTGAATAAAGGAAGAGAGAGCACGGTTAGTTAAGGTTTTCGTCAGGGAGGGGTGACCTCACCAGACGCGTCCATCCTTGTCGATGTTTAGTTGGCGACGTGACTCTACTTACCTGAAATACCGAGTTTCAACGAGCATTTCATCATCAACACCGTCGATACAAATCTTGCCTAAAAACCTTGCCATCTCGCAAATTCTTTGGGTCATATACCTGATCTTCAAACTGCCAAACACCCAGCCAACCCCTGGTAGCATTTCAACGACGCGTGCGCGCTCACCTGCTGTGGGAACTTATCGTGGGACCACGCCACTGAAGCTCCCATCACTTTGCCATATCCCCTTGATTTCAACAACTTTCATCACCAAAGCCGGCCACCAAGCTCGCTATATGGTTTACCTGTCTCTCATACGACTTGAGCAGTATCGATAATCGCCTCTCTGCGTACTCATTGCTCCTCGATCATCGAGCTGCCTACACTACAACTGCCCGCCCTTCCCGAAGCGCCACCTAAGCAATATCACGCTACCACCCCTTTGTGCATATTTAAAGACTCGCAAGGTCTCTGCGCTTGGTTCACTATGGCTTCCAAGAACCCAGCAAGAGCCGCGAGGCCAACCGCAATGGTCAAAACTCGAGCGGCGGCCAGGGTAAAGGTAGCGGCAAAGGTATAACTAAAAGCAAGGGCAAGGACCGACGAAATGGAAAGGGACAAAACGGTGATAGCTTGCTCCAGTGTTTTGAGCGCCATTCACGCTTCGTAGAATCCTTGTCCAAACCCGATGCCACTCCCCAAACGTCTGATCGCGAATTCAGGAGATATGAGAACGATCGGAATAGGTTGGCGAAATTAGCAAAGTCTCCGAAGGGACTTGAATATTGGCTAGCCGAGGAGAGACGGAAATAAGAGGAAACGAAGAAAAAGAATTTACGGGAAGCGAAAAAGGAGGCCGAACGACAGGCTAAGGATTCGCGGACACAAGATGAGAGGGAATACGCGCAGCTTGTTCATCAATGGCACTCGACGGAGTCCGAACGTGGCATGTCCGCGTTCCAAAAGTGTCTCAACCTCGACCGACAAGAAGTCGATTCTGCATCTCTACCTACACACTCGCTCGAGACCCCCGTGTGGTTCTCGCTTTGGTCGACCAACATATGCGAAAATTGGGGCCATGTCGACATCCCCAACGGTATTCTCTGCCTCAAATGCGACCACCTCGCCACGTTCCAAGCCGGCGGGCAGATGTGTAGAGGCACCATCATTTGGAATAAACGGCCGCTGAAGATCATGTTGTTGCCTTTTCCATATCCGGATGTGGCATATCCCCCCAAGTCGTAGAAACTCTTTTCTCTTGCTTGCGCGGACGGCGCGGCTCTGGGTGGAAATCGGGACGAGCACTGTACAGCATACATCTGTATCTACGACAGGGAAAGATTGAGATTAACCCTGCACAGGGATCTCATCAATCCGTCTAGCTTCACCAGCAGATGGAAGAATCCTCGCCATTTTACCACAGAATGGGTCGACATCTGGGGCGTAAGGGGAGAGGCAAGCCAGGTCCAGAATGCCCTTTCAGCCACGCCCAGCATTTCCAGGGGTCAACCCTCTGGACCATTGGAAAACGAAAACAACTTTCCGTCCGGCAGCGCCGGCCCTCGAGACGTGAAAATGGAGCACTTCGAAGAAGATCCAGTCTATGTTGACGAAGAGGACCAGGTTCTTTTGAAAAATGAAGACCAGACTCTTGTTGACTAGGAAGACCACATTTAATTCGATGAAGGAAATCAGGTCTTTATTGACGAAGAGAGGGAGCAAGGGGAGGAGGAGGAGGAGGAGGAAGGCTATGAAGAGGAGGGCCATGAAAAAAATTATCAAGGCTATGAAGAAGATCATGAAGAGGAAGATTACGAAGAAGACGAGGATGAACCGGATGCGGAAGAGACTGATTCAGAATATGGGAATGAGCCGTACGATCTCGACGATATGGAATCTTGCCTCAAGGAACCGCCAATACGCTCTTGGCGAGGATCAAGTCCACCTTCAGATGATTACAAGCCTCGAGTTAAC
The DNA here is from genome assembly GCF_030867785.1 of Colletotrichum acutatum. Taxonomy (NCBI): domain Eukaryota; kingdom Fungi; phylum Ascomycota; class Sordariomycetes; order Glomerellales; family Glomerellaceae; genus Colletotrichum; species Colletotrichum acutatum. Next base: position 39,768 of record NW_026849172.1, read on the forward strand.
ACGCCTCCGCCACTGCGCTCTACTCAACCCGACCCCGAAGAGTAAAAGGCAATTCTGAATGGACGTCCTGTGGAACTTTAGTATGTGGGCAAGCCTCTTGACGAGGCGAAGGAGTACCGACACTACGATCCTAGTTTCCGGGCAGACTGGCTGCAGAAGGAGCTCGAGGCGAGGTGGTCTATTTACAACGCCGAGGTTCAAGCAGTGGAAACAGATATTGCGCTTCGGTACAAGCTTCATGAGGAAATGAAGGCCAGAGTCATTCAAGAAGACCAGGCGATAACAGTGGCCCGGAGGGAGCCGTGTTCCGCGTCCTTTCCGCAGTTCGATACCCCTACTAAATACACCGGGGACGAGTACCACGGCAACCAGTGGAGGCTTTATTCGCCCGAGTTTTTGAGGACCTACTCCGACCCTTTCATGGAGTGCAGTTTTAATAACTACTTCGTCATGAGCAGAGAGAGCGACCGACAAGACTGTACGCGCTATTGCAATGCCTCCATCCACCTCACTTGCCGCGAAGTCACAATCGACCTGTGCCCTGAAGAGTGGCCCAGAACAGCAAAGGGCTTCAACAGGCCATTCTTCGCTACGGTATCAGAAGTTGCTCATTACGCCAACGAGGAGTGCCACCTCATAACCAAACCTCAATCGCGGGTAGCGGTGGCGCTCGTGACCTCGGACTTGATCAAGGTATCAGTGCAAAGCAGTCCCATCAACCCCCCAGAGCATAGGGACAAGTGGGAGCCTCGCGAGAACTTCGACCGACAAATACCAGCCGTTTTCGAGTTCTACGGGGTACTGAAAAGCAGGAGTGATGGAGAGTATGACGCGGTTGATTGTGAAGCAGTCACGCGTTTGTGGGGGTCGAGGGCTAGACGGGACAGAGAAGCGTTCGACGGGAAGGACAGAAAAGTTAATGTCGAAACTCAAGTGGACAGTATAGAGCCAAGTGGTGCACCACGCGTCGTGCTCTGGCCGGACTCGCCATGGTGACATGGAGCATTGAAAGTGGAGGGCAGTAGATTAGACTCTTGTTAGCTCTTAGCCATGAAAGTGGCATACTCGAAGTGTCGTTTCAATCAAATTGAGCAGTTTCTTCTCAGTAGCATCATTACCTTGTGATGTCTAGTTGCTAGAGGTGATCTTGCTTCGCAGTCAATCGGACATGACAGGGAAGCTTTTGCAAACCGACCAACTGCGTCACCATCAACGACGTCACCAGAATCTTTCTCGGTTTCTTCACAATGAATAAATACCATTCAGTCGCAGTCGGTTGCAGAAAGCGACAATCCCTCGCAGGACTTCGAGAATCTGTGATCCACTGTTACGGTCGATGGCTGGTCAGGGGAAACACCGCTCGAATTCATCTTGTGAAAAGTTCATCACTGGGTACATTAGGACATGAAGAGATATGTGCTTGATTGACCTGCAAATCCTGCAGTTATACAAGTATTTACAGCTCGAACAGAACCCTTGACTCCGAGACATCCAGTCCGAATCGCAAAGGACCTGTCTAGAAGCGTGATATACAGAGAAGAATAAGATACACAGACATTGGAGTCCTCGCAACTAAGTCAGACCAGCCTCCTTGGAAATTTTTCACCGTGAACAACAACCAAAGAGCCCCTTTAGCAGCCAGATGTCTTGACATCAGTTTGCACGCAGATCTTCGGATCATCAGCCGCATCACCAGGCTCGCCACCGCCAGTGACGCCCTTTGAGTTCTTGCACACCGTGGCACCGCCAATGACGCAAGCGCCATTAATAGTGACCTTGTCACCGAGGTTGCCGTTGTAGTGAGCGACCGTCTTGCCGCCGTCGACGTAGATGTTGTTAAAGATTGCAGTGCGAGCGGTCTGCTCCTTGCAGTTACCGCACGAGCGCCAGAACTGGCCAACGTTCTTTGCGTAAAAGTCAGAGACCTCGACCGTGCCGCCGCCGTTGTGCTGGAAGAGCTTATCGGGGGCGTCGCGGGCGCCGCCGCCCTTGACCGTGGAGGTACCGCTCTTCTGGCGGAAGGTGGCGCCGTCTTCGCAAACCTTGTCCCACCAGCTGTTCATTCATTAGTCTGTGGTATTCGTTCAAGAGGTAGAACATGTTTGACTTACACGTTGACGAGGTTGCAGCTGCCCTGGCACTGAATCCCCTCTCCGGCACCGGCTCCGATAATGACGTTGCTGAGCGTGGCGCCGTCGGCTAAGATGAAGGCTGCGTCCTTTTGTCCGCCCTCGCTGCCCGTGCAGGTGCTAGGAACGCGGTCATAGAGCCTCATGCCGCCGTCGAAGTTGCCGGAAATGGTCTTCGCCGCGGAGAGGTTCTCGGTGCCGGCTGGTGTCGGGAAGGTCTTTACGATGCCGCCGCTGCTGCCGCCGCTGCCGGAACCGCCGCCACCGCCGGGGGTAGTGCCGTTGTTGGCTGCGCTGCCGCTTCCGCCTCCAGTACTGCCACCGCCGCCAGAGCTGCCGGATCCTGAGCCACCAGAGCCTGAACCAGAACCAGAACCAGAACCAGAGCCAGAGCCAGAGCCTGAGCCTGAGCCTGAGCCTGAGCCTGAGCCTGAGCCTGAGCCTGAGCCCGAGCCGGAGCCGCTGCCGCCCTTCTTTTTGTCCTTGTTCTTATCCTTGTTCTTATCCTTGCTCTTGTCCTTGCTCTTGTCCTTGCTCTTGTCCTTCTTCTTGTCCTTTGCCTTTTCGGCGCTCGATCCAACGTCGGGAGTGTCCTCGCAAGTTCCATTTTCACCCGGGTTGGCGTATCTAATCTCGACTCTAGCGGGACCTTCAACGGGCGCACCGCGGGGCTGCTGAGGCGCCATGACGGCGCGGGCGAGGTGTCCAATGCCTCCGACGTGTCGGCGGGCCGGCCGCTCGTAGCCATCTGGGTTGATGGGGTTCGCGGCAGCCAGTGCGGCAAGGGAGAAGAGGACCAGCCGGGACGCCATGTTGATGATGGTGTCGGTGAAGGAGGTGGTCTTTAGGGGGGATAAGGTTGATCTTGTTGATAGTACCAGACTTTGTGTGTGAGAAAAGAAAGAAACGAAAGTAGATACAAACGAGATGAAGCAGTGAGAGTATGTAGGAGAAAAGGTGTGTGTGAGAAGGAGGGGAGTGAAGAGAATGTTTGTTTGGCGATGAGAAGCCTGATGTGGAGAGAAGATCTGCTCACAAAAGGAGGACGAAGAAGACGGTCTTATATCTCGTCTTGTGGCTCACCAGTATCGCGTAGTCAATGGCGTTTGAACCTGGTTGTTCGTCGCATCTGAGCATGCCCCTGTGCTCTGTAAATTGCAAAGTGATTTGGTATGGAGAAACCTCACCGGTAGCCCACATACAGATACAAGCCAAGATGTTTGGATATATTCGATGACCGCCGAGGCTTCTCCACAATCTTGTGTTGATTGATGAGATCAGCAAAAGACATCAGTCTCTGATGCGGGAGGTGGGCCAGTACTCTCGGTCTTCTTTCACGGAGGGGACGGACATTGGATGTGTTCTATCTGTCAGGGTCACAGCTTCATCGCCTGAAGAGGACATGGACCGGCGGCATTTCTCGACAGCAGGCACAAGAGAAGGAAGCGACAGTCACAAGGCAACTCGAACTGGTCAGTGTTAGCAAAAGTGTCAAAGTGGAACTCATTCAGGAACGGCTATGCAATATGGGTCGTCGGGAATAGATTCGACCCGTCCGGGATGGCAGCTCGAGCGGGAGATGATCCGAGAGTTCGTCCCGCCTGTGTGGTTGGCCATCACCTAGCATAGCCAACAGTTCCAGCCGTGTAAAAAGAAAGATTAACATAAGGCCAAGGTGGGAGAGCGGAGGCGGGTTGATTGCACATCATATGTCAAACTTGCTAATGGTCTGGGCATATTTGAGTTTGTAGCCCTTTGGGTGGCCGGATGGTCTTGGCCCCTTTGCGATGCTTTTGCTGCTTTTGCTGCTCGTCTCCAAGGTTCATGTCAGGTAAGAACTGACGTTCCTGACAGGTTGACGGGTGCTTTCTAGAAGAGGGGAAGGGGGACCCCTCACAGGTGGTGGGGTTGCTTGATCCAATCTACTTGACTCCTATCCGGTCAAGGGGTGAAGGTCGGGCGAGCCGATTAGTCTACGGATCCCGGAGATCTCGGGGGCGGCACGGTGACGGTTGCTATCCGTGCGGAGGAGGGCGTCTTGCCGGGTTTCTTTCAGATTAAGGCAAAGCTCCATACTACCATACACTATCCGTACGTGATGTCGTTAACCGATCTCTCTCTTGTTCGGAGTCTCGGTTGTGCGGAGTACGCCTGGGGTTTGCGGGAGGCCCTCTTCTAGTATCCGCCTAGCTGGGCTCAATGCGACCTTATTTTGAGGCTTAAAGAGTTGCCGAGACAGGCTTATTTTTATTTTCAACGACGAGGGAAGGTTCGATATTGGCGATGTTCGACATCGTTCGTCGCTCACTCGAGAGCACGGAGTCTTTCCGAAGGTTGTTTGTTTGCCTCATTGTTAGAGTTCAATCACGTAGTGTAAGGTAGCAAAACTCTGATTCCCGCCCCGAAAGACTACTTCTCTGGGACCTGATCTGCAACTCAGGGGGGGCAGTGAGTTGGAACGGGCAGCAAAGCGCAAAAAATCCGCTGACTGATGCATCTTTGTGATAGAGTTCAGGCCGCCAAGAAACGCTTTGCGCGCCAAGACACCACAGACTCATGCGAAAAGAGCCCACGGGGCAATGATTTTGTTCCTGTTGACTCGCGAAAAGAACCGCTCAATATGTGCGAGACTCCCACCTCACAAGTCTGAGAAAAATAACGAGACAAACGGCGAAATGAAGTGCAACTGATTCCAAGGAGCCGAGGGCCCATCGTGACGTCTGCGGAATTGAGTTCTGCGCTGCGGTGCACTTGCGCTTTCGTGTTCGAACTCGCCCACCAGTGATACCCCATAACGGCTTCATGTCCGTAATTTGACAACTGACGCACACTCGCATACACATAGTACCTCATACAAACTTCCCGCGAAAGTTCGAGACTAGAACGACTCTTCCCAATGGGCAACGACCTCCGGTCTCCCGTCAGTCTCCCGTTGTGTTTCTGAGCCTGAAAACTGCGGCTGGTGGTAAGTACGTTTAAGGTAGAGCTATAGCTATTTTTAAACTTTGATAATAGGAGCCTACAACTGCAAATGCAACTGCAACCTCGCACCTGGGACGCAAAGACACATGGCAGTGCTGGGTAGTGGAGCAACTTCGAGGGACCCATAGAACATCAGACTGAACGGTGTCCCATCAATACGACCGACATCAGACCAAGACACGGCGGCACGTGGGCGCCCGCCTTCACCTCGAAGCAGTCTGGTTGCGCCGCGGGTGCCGAGTACGCCGCAACGTATGTACAATCCTGGACCAGCGTGATTGTTAATTAGTATGAGGTTCGATATGATACCATTGACATGTTATGAACGTGCGCCCCGAAAGCCTATGGCGTGTCTGTGAAGCTTGGCCAAGCCAAGAGAAACTGATCAGAGTTTAATGATTGGGAAGTGAGGTCCGACATTGTTTGATGCTTTGAATAAAACTTTGTTGTGTAGTATTAATTATGAGTACTAAGTAGACAAGCAAAACACGCGGGAATCTGAGCCGCCAGCGCTTGCTTTCGTGCCACCATTGATAGCGCTATTGGGGACCACGCTTGTCTCCAATCTCAGATCTGGGTATCATTCGTAACTCCTCGGACCAAGCAAAAATCTCACTCGGCGGAACGAGTCGGCGACCGACTAGACCATGTCCTCGCCAGAAGGACGCCGGTCGCCTCTCGAATGGTGAGATGCTACCGCCTTACGGGGCACACCAACACCTCGCGTATCCCTACTGCCGGTGGTATACCTTGTTCGGCTGGCCATTCTGTCGGGACCATTTCCCTTGTCCCCGCGTCTCTTACCCCATCCGGCCTTGCGCGTGACTACCGTCCCGCCTTCGCCAATAGCCTCGAGGTTGAATTCCAGAGGCATCTTGCGGTGCAGGGGAATGTGATTGATGCGCCAATCCCAGACGGCGGCGTAGGCCATCCTATACGACGAAAAGGCGAAGACGGTTCCGATGATGGCGCCCGCGAGGACATCGTACCAGTTGTGGGACTGGTCGACTGTCAGAGAACCGCCGACTAGGGTCGCTAGGAGGATGGGAGCGTAGACGAGGACGAGCTTCCACATGGGCGTGTGGTGGTTCGAAAAGACCTTGAACTTGGCGTTGAGGTAGAGGTACAGAAACACCATGCCCGAGAACATTGCAGTGGTGTGCCCCGAGGGGAAAGATTCCATCGCGTTGGAGAGCGTGCCGTCCATCTCCCTGGTGCAGATATCCGACGTCCACATGATGCCTCCATAGCCCGTGCCGTCGAGACCCGTCGCGTTACCGCCCGGCTGGGAGGCCTTGCTGATGTCGGGTTGGCAGACTTCGAGAAAGTTGGGACGCAGGCCGCCGATGAGCCACTTGATCATGACCTGGAAGACGGTGGAGCCGATGACGGAGTACAGCAGGCCCATGATGCCGTTGTTGATGTCCCAGAAGGAGCGTACCCTGATTTGACAGAGGAGGATGGAGAGGATAGGCACGCCGATGCCGAGGGCGGTGGCGGCGTGACTGGGGATGTACTGCGGGATGTGCGGGTATGCGAATTGAGGGTAGACGACCTCGCCGTTGTCAAAGGTAACGGGGAACGTTCGGTGTGCTGGCGGGTGCGCTCTGAATACCTGAATATGTGGTGTTAGCTGGATGTCAGCGGTCGGATGCAAGGCAAGGTGCGTACCACTAGGGCGATGACTCCCATGATGATCATGGTGAGAATGTCTAGCCATGTCACCTTGAGCCAGAGCATGAAGGGCGGCCGATGGGCCATGCTGTAGTCTTGTCCATGCCAGCGATCGTTAACCTTTGTTTCATGGCTACTTTTGCGATGTGTTGGGAGGGTCGTGGTATCTTGGCGACGTCGTGCGAAAGGATTGAAGCGGGCCATCCTGTGAAGCAATGCTGCTCTTGAAGTCTGAGGATGAATTTTATGAGGTGATACTCGGAATCGAGAGGGGGAAGTGGACGGTGGTGTATCCACCGAGTTGATTCTTGACGATATCCCGATGGAATTCTCTCAACCAAAGTATTATGCGAAAGAAAGAAAGGCCGCTGTTGTTGTTCGAGTAGCGAAGGGGGAAACCTTCAGGTAATATGCCAAGCGCACTTTCTGACCATCACCGCCATGTTCATCATATCCTTGGCAGCTGCATCACCACGAACAGGCACTACGTAGCGCAAGTAGTACCTGACCAAGAGAGACAACACACACACAGAGGGCACAGAAACAACACATCGCTAAAGAGAGCCAAGAGACTCGAGAGTCCAGGCGCGACGACGCGCTGCCAAGCCACTTCCCGTGCCTCTTGACGTCACCCAGAGTGCGACGGTGTAACTCTCGACGGGCCAGCCAGCAGCGCGACACTCGCCTAAGGCGTAGTTTGGGGGCAGCTGGGGGCTCAACTAGACTCGACGACAGGGGTCATCTGCAGCCCTCGGAGATTCGAAGCCACTCGAGGCCTGCCAAAATGGCTTGGCTGATGCTGTTTCGTCCCAGCCACAGCAAGAAAAAACTGGGCGCATGCCCTGGCTCTTGTTGGAATGAGGGATTGTTCGTCGGGACGGAAATGAAGCTTTGAGAAAAATGTCTCTCCTTTTGCGCTAGCAGATAATGGTATCAATATTGAACGGAGGAAGGTCAGTAACGTACATGGAGGGTTCGTTGCCGCGATTCTTTCAATCTATCTTTGATCCTTTATCCAGAGTTTCTGAAGTATTAGTGTGGATGTTTCTATTCGATGCATCTCTGAGCAGCCTCCTAAAGAAAGATTCCCTCTGTTTTAGACACTCCGAGCCGCGATATTGCCTGTAATACAATCTAATCAACTTGGAGCATTCTCCGACCAATCTGAAAGAGGACTGTGGATGGATTCGACTTTGACTCTGTCAGATACTGTCTCTGAGGGAGTCAACTACGCTCTTTGTCCTGTGACAAGACAAGCACAGTAGAGTCTGGCAAATTTCATGGAAGAGCAAGGGTGCATCTCGCTCCAGATCGTACGGCCCCCTGTTCCCAGCCCCTACTTACATGTACCTTCGCTACGTTATGTTTCGTACGGGGCCTATCCCGTCGACTAGGGAACATTCCCAATATGAATTTCATGTTTTCTTTAAATGCCCTCTGAACAAAGGTGGCGTTTACGGCAACAGAGAATAGGGGTGATATAATCTCATTAACCACTCATTCTCTCATAATTACCTAGATACTCAAGATAGGCTAGTACGTACTTGAAAATGATTTTGCCAGTTTGCAATCGAGAGGATAAGGCTCGGACCTGTAGAGTTACGGTCACGTTGCCTTCTCAACTAAGTTTATAGCTCAGCTCTGAATCAATCTGCGGCCATGAGACCTTTTACTTGAGGGTTGAGGTTCTTGCTTAGGTGTCTGGCCGCCTGTTCACTTTCTGCTTGCTCCCTGGTTAGTGCATCCCACGTGATCCCTTGTCGGTTTGCCGACGTGGAGACAGATCTACGAGTCTCGGTTACGCACTAAGGTAGGCCTTTCGAATTTCTCTAATTGGAGTTGGGATGGTTGATGTGGCTTTACGCTTTACAGGAATACTCAGTACAGTTGATAGTCATACCTTCTTTCTCTACAACTTCAACAATGCTTTTTAGAGGATTAAGTCGCGCAAACAAGTCAGATGAGTATTATTACCTCAGCATCAATAGTAACGATACTAATGATGGTTGTGATAATATTGTTTAGTAGAAACCAAAGCTCGAGGCATTGCACAATGGGTGGTATCGCCCACTTGACTCAATGGTTTCCAGCACCACTTTGTTCGTAGGAGCATGACGATAAGTCCAGTAGTGCACGCCAACGAATAAGAGGCTTTGGGAGACTTTCTGGGGCTTCGATGTTGATCGTATCTCAATTATGTGCCAAGGGTGCTATCATCCTCATTGCATGCAATCATTAAGTGCAGCTATGACTTACACGAGCACCATGCATTCCCCAAATCCATAATATCATGATGAAAAACACAGCCTAAATCAAACCTTTACCTCCTCCTTCGCAAAAGCCGTCCTTTTCATCAAACTCTTCTCATCCTCGCCAGCCTCAAACCTCTTCACCATCTCCTCAGGATCAAACTTGGGCCCCCTCGGATCCTCCCCAAACTCCTCACTCATCATATACGCAACAGCATCCTCCTTGGTCTCAAACACATCCACCTGCGTCTCAATCTTGCCGCCGTCCGGGTCGCGGTAGTACATACTCGTCGACATGCCGTGGTTGACGCACCAAATAGGCTCAATACCCAGGTCCCTGCGAGCCTTGTAGGACTGCAGCAGGTCGCCGAGGGAGTCAAAGGTCAGAGCGAAGTGGTCCATGCCGACGGTGTTGTCTTGTCGCGGAACGGCGGTGGGATCGTTGAGGATGGCGAGGCGGTGGTGCTCGTGGTCCCATGTGAGGAAGGTGATGAGGGGGCTTGAGGCGGTGATTTCTGCGTCGAGGAAGGTTTGGTAGAAGGAGACTAGCTTTTCGGGGTTGGCGGTGCGGAGGACGAGGTGGGCTAGTTCGGAGGGTTTGCAGACTCCGGTGGACGCTTTTATCGCCATATTGCGTGTTGTCGTTGGTGTGTGCGCGGTGGATCTTGAGATGTAGCTGGTGTGGTGGTGATATAGGGATGATCTGCGGGTGGATGGTCTGGGGAAAGGCAACATGAGATCTGGTGTGGGGTAGCTCGATATTTAGATGCTAGCTGAGAGTCCAAGACACATTCGAAGGAGCTGGTCAATCGTCATACGTTTGTGGAACGTAATCAGTCTCGTGGCTCGCTCAGTATGGCTCCATGTCTGCTTACGAACAGCATCTCCGAGTGGCTTGTTGCATCCAATATCCAGTGTCACAACAGTCCGTGGACGGGTGCGCCACTTCGGAGTTTTCGTGTCAAAGGCCGTTGCCGTTGGACGAGTCGGGTGGATGAGAAGCCGGCCCGGACGTCCGCCCGTAGTCGTACAGCAGGTCTTTGAACCAATGAGATGGTAAAGAATGTGTCATGTCCTCTGACTGTGACTCGGGGCGTTTTCCAGATGGAATGATGGGATGCTTTTGGGACAAAGATTGGGAGGGGAGGGACATCGGGACCGAGCTTTTGCTTCTCGGCGATGAATGGCGCCCCGATTGTCCGTCAGCGCATGGCGGCGGGGTAGGGATAAGTGTCCGCCTGTACTCACGCTGTAGCTGACACCGATGATGCAGCTATTACGATCCTGAAGAAAGCAATGGAAGTCTGGAGTGAGGATGTAAGTGTTCCATGGTTACGTTAGAAATTGTCGGCTTGCAGCATTCACCCGACTTGAATACCGGGGATCATGACTAGCCGGTCAGCGGGGGGTGTCGGCGGGGCTCACCGGCATTGGCAAGGCCGCCCGGATAGAGCCACTAACGGAGCTACGGGGTACCTTTAGCGGGTCCACCGTGCCGTACCGGGCAGAAAGCCGACTTCAGAGCTCCCGCGCCGACCATAGTGCACCCCACAGTACACCCCCGAAGAACTCCACTATCACGCGGAATAAGAAGTGGAAGACGAGCATTTTGAGTCCGATTCCTCGATATCAACGGGGCCATTGACCACCTTGATCACTCTCAATGCTGACCAATGACCAGCCACAGTTAACTGTGAACCCGGATGATGAAGAAGTTTTCAATAACCCTGAGATCTTGAGGTTTGTCTCAAAACGACAGTGTTTAATAGCATTGAGTAGATGCTGCAATAGTGTGATTATCCGATATGTAATTGTCTGGATTTTTTTGGCCCATTAACTTAAAGGGGCGGAGGCACAGACGTATATAATATGACTACTATATATTGCCGGTAAACTGAGTGCCAACCTTGATGATATGAATGCGGAAATGTTGAAAGCTACTAACTTGCCAGCTCACCTATCACTGAATACATGCCCCTTGTTGATTGAACTTACGCACTTGTTTCCACCGTTCGCGTGAACCTTAGGCGGCCTCAGTCACTAGTGGTAACCTCGCGGATGGGTAGCTTTTGATGACTCAGATACACCGTGATTGAGTTCAGCCAAAGTTCACTTCCCCCACCTTAGAATGTACCTGTTCGAGACATGATGGTGTATAAGTACTCCACCACGGCCCGCCCGGACTGTAGAGCTATCAAGTCTTAACTGCTTCCTCATCCTCCCTCAACGTCGTCGCCAGATACGATCTGCCAATAGCTCACCGCGACGCTCCATCTTCAACTATCACTGCCCAAACGACGGCTTCTGAATCTACTTTTCTAACTCTTCCCCGTGAGGTGAGAGAGGAAATTTACGGCCACTACGTCAGGACAAACTGCGGATACGTATGTAACTCGGAGACCTTAATCGCAAGAACGCTAAACATCAACAGCTCTGGCAGCACTGACGGCAACCTTAGTATCATCTCGGGCGTACTCAAAAGGGCCGACGGTCATCCTATTAATTCTCGGGCTGTCGCTCACCTGCAAGCTTGTGGCCGACGAGACGAGGGGACTTGCTCTGCGCACGAACATCATCACATCTTCGACTGCGACTTCCGAAGAGCTACGTATCCGTGCCCTTCACTTCCACATCTTGGTCAAAGATCTCGACTCAAGCCAAGAGTATCTTTTCTATCGGGCGGGGTATACCATACCAGAGATTGTCCGTGATAGACTGAAATTGACCTACCCTCAATTCGCTCCTTTGCTTGAAGATCTGAGAAAAAAACATGAACGGATTGATACCTTGAAGCGTCGTGGACCTTTCGGGCAGGCGCCGTCACAGTTCCGGATGTTTTGCAAAGAGGCGTTGGCGGCCTCGTCAATAGTCGACGTACCTCTCTCCGAGATCCACTACACTTGGACAGATGTTAAGGGATTGAACTTCCATGTCGACACCGAGCCACACGACGCTCTCGGGATTGCCGAATGCTCCGTCCATCACTGGGTCATCCCCTCGAATGAAGTATTGGACGACATGGCAAGCTGTCTGGACGTTGACATCAATGATTCATGTCGGCTCGCTGGCGCAATGACAACAAAGGATCGTTCAAACTATCGATTTTCTGCCGCGGCAGCGGCAATCTGTTTCCTGCCATCGATGCCTGAGGAGCTGCGTGGACATCTGCGACGAATCATCCTCGACGAGGACCGCCAAGCAGTGGCCAAGCAACAGTGTCACGCACTCGGCCTGATCCCCTTCTGTAAAGAGAATCCCGGCCTCCGGATCGAGCGCCGGGTCAACTTGTGGCGTAATGCCTTGCTACCAGACTCAAACTTCGACACCCCGGATACTCGTCGCCAGGCCAAATACCGGACCATGACTCGACGCGACCCAGTACCATGGGATGTGGTGGCCAAGCAGGTCACCGCCAACGTGTCGTAATGTGTTATGCCTTGCTCTGGCCCCCGCGGGAATGCCGCCTGCATCTTACACTCTAGTTCTTGACGGCCAGCCCCCGCCGCCCCAGTTATGCACGGAGATGTTCCAGATGACGATTCAGAGAGACGTCGCGTGGCAGGCGGCCTGGTTTGTATCGATGGACCAGGGCATCATCCCGCCGACAGAGTGGTTCCTCACCCGGTCCACCATGTCCAACAAGCTCCGAGTCGCCCGTAGAACCGAGTACTTTTACCAGGGATTTCCTCGCGCCATGAGGGATATCATCCAAGGGAAATCGATTGTGAAGTGCAACTTTGACCCGAGCGAGCTGTGGAACGTCGACCGCATCGTGCAGGATCACCTGGCTTGGACTCCGCAGCAGTGGCAGGAGGCGTGGGCCGACCACGAGCCAAAGACGTGATTTCCCGTCGCACCGCTTCCGTGCTTTCAAGCTAAGCTCTGCTTGAGGAGGATCTGGTGCCGCAATGTGGCAACAAGGAGAAGTAGTCTTGGTCGTGGCGATCGAGAGGGACTATTCACGACGGTGGTCACGTCGCGTCCGCGTCTCGTTGATAAGACGTAGGTAATGGGCAAAAGCTGATCCTCAGGTGGGTGGGTGCACCGAAATCATGCGTTGAGGGCGATTAAGGAGAACCTAGGACTTCGTCTGGTGCTCAGTGGAGTCATAAGTCTGGGTTAATTTCCTGCTGTAGTTTCGTCGAATGCTGAGGGATCGCGGTCCCGCGGTCAAAGGTCTCGGGACCGACTCCCAACATCAAGATGAATGTTTAGGTTATCAGGTCACATTACAGTAAATCCATGCTGTGTGTAACAAGACAGAGAGGTAGTTGTATAGTTACCCGTTCTTTCAGGAAAACGTATAGCTCTAGTCAAAACGAAACTTGGGCTTGAGATGAGTTGAGACTTCGTTTTCACAGACCTTTCTTGCATCAAGCTGTGAGCCGCTGGAAGAATTCTGGCCACCTGGAGAATGCGGCCGTCATAGGTTACGTACAGGTGCTACCTACATCGGCATCACTCCCTTCAAACTCGACTCACGGAGATTGTTTCTGCGGCTGACCTTCGTCGTCCTCTGTCCACCAAAATTCAGTCTTTTTCTGGATGCCTAGTTTCAGCAGGATATCACTATCCGAGCTCCTCGTCTCCGACCCTCTTCGACGAGGTGACCCAATCATCGTCGAAGGCACTTCGAAGCGGTCACCTCGGAGATTGCTATCGAGATACCCCGACTGCAATGGATCACATCTGCCCGTTGATCCCGGAAGTGTCTGTTGCGCGTCACCGTTACCGAGGAAGTAGACGTAGATGGACCTCGAAAGAGCGAGATTTGCGGCGATGATACCCAGGAACAGTTCGAGGTTCGACCAGATACCGGCGATACAGTACGCCCCTGAAAGATAGTTGTCAGTCTATTTATGATATTCTGCCTGAAAACGATGAAGGTACATGTAGGGGAGGTTGGACGCACAGCTCAAATCAGAGGTGGAGATTCCCAGTGAAGCTGCTCTGGCAACTCCAAACCCGGTCGCCCTAGAATTTGTAGAGACTGTTAGGGGATCTGGTGTCTTAATAGAACCTGACAGACGCTTGGGAGGAACTCACACAAGGCCTAGTCCCATCAAGCAACAGACTGATATCTTTGTCCGTCGAGGGATCTTTACGTTCCAAATCACCACAAGGGGAAGTAGTGAGCAGATGAGGTCCGTCAAGACGGAGTATGCTATCAATTTTAATCAGCAACCAAGCCCTCAGGGTTTCGAAAAATCTTGATCACACCAATCGTCGCATAGATGAAGTAAATGCGGATGTGTGTTGGCCAGCACACGGCTGACTTGCCCCTCCAGAAACCAATAGGCTGACACTCAGCTATCAAAATGATCACGACCCCGAAGTTTGTAATGAGTACACCAGCCATAATGACGTGCAGCAAGCACTTTAGAACCTTGCTATCTTTGATGCGAAGGATTAGGAGACAGATTGACACCTTCAAGAACGCCACAGAGATGAAGAGCAGCATCTGTCCCCACCAGCCGTACATGTTGATTATCATGTAGTCATGATCGCTGAGATAGACTCGGTGTCTGCCATTTCCGCGTTTCCACTGCAAGACGACGAAGGCAAACCGTATAATTGCCGTTGCCCCTGCGAGAGCAATGGTCAGGTCGTCCCATCCTAGCTTCCGGTTCGCTGATCGCGCCCATAATCGGAGGCCGGTCGTGATGACGAGGAAGATTGTCAGGGCGAGGGCGAGAGAAAAGGAGATTGGACCAACGTCCTCGTTCGGCGGTAATGAATCATCTCGAGGGACTACGCTCATCGTCGTAGGTAGCTGCTGTCTGGAGAAGTCCGTTTATTCAAGTGGTATCGTTGAGATCGGGTTCCAAGATCAGTGGCACGCCGTCGTGGCGTGTGTGAGAACACACATGACGGAGGAAGATACCGCAATCTCAGCAATGGCCAGATGTCAGTCATATAAGTCAGTTTTGTCGGACCATGGCTTTGCACTATTTGGGCATTCTGTTTCAAACAAGCCCGCCGCAGAACCCATCAAACAATCCGTTCTCATATTTCAAGGAAGCTGCAAAAATCTGTGGCGCCCGGATGGTGGTTCTTCGGATTCCCCCCATGTTATTGCGTTACCACTCGGCCGGCAATGTGACTCAGGCATGCAGAATCGACATTAGACTTCCCGTGCCTGGTTTCTGTGAATGCAAAGGGATGGCAGCAGGACAGCTGTCCGGAATGCGGAACCCGCTCCGCTCCCGTGCAGGTTCAACTTCAGGAGACCTGGGAGTCAAGGGAGTGTTTGCGCAGCTTTTGCGCAGCTTTGATTACACCCTGGCTTCCGCCTCTTTGGGTTTATGACTCGCATCCCCACACTTTTGGCTGGGCATTATTTAGGAGAAAAGAAGGCAAACGCAAGGCTCGAATCACCAGAGACAAGTTGACTCTTTGTGCAGAGATAATCTATTTCTGAGCCTAGGGTCGCGCTATGCTTGTGATGGAAGATGCCGAAATACCTCGAACTGTGAAGGCTGCTATAACGTGCGCTGAGAGCTGGGAATGAAGTTGCAGTTATGGAGCAATGTTGAGTGTTGCCTAAGAAAAATTGCTTCTCGGAAGTTGAATTTTCATGTTCTCTTAAGCTCCACTGACAAGGTGGTCTCATCCGGTGTTAAGGTACCCGGTCTTGAGTCCTGTCAGCTTGGAAGTCCGATAGCGAGCCCTTCCTGGGTCGTGGGGGATAAGATCCTGGACATGGCGCATAGGATTCGTCCCATGTATGCGTACTGTCGAGATTGTCCATATCAATTCCCTAGTCCGTCTTCAGTATTGTCTCGGTAGGGGATCCTGAGCCTACCTGTGCTAAACAACGGTTTTTGTTCAGACAGATTTCTCTTAACCCCCCAGCGTGAGGTCAGAAGATGAAAAAGCAGGGCGAACTGCAGTTCGGACAGTACTCTGTAAACTCGGATAAGCTGGCAGAAGTAAGTGAATGATCTAGTCCTTACCATCGCCATAGTTACCCGTCCGTCTTGTCTGTGATTGTTTGGTTGCGACGAGTAGAGTCTTCAGCAAAGCCCATCAACCCCTTTACCACGCCCCATTGGCGCCTTATTGTGCAACCCACACAACCCTTGTCCATGTAAGCGAATATTAGGCTAGCGGTAGACCTTCTTCCCATAGATGCCGCTGTCGCTCCCGATGTGGAGATCCGTATTGGAGTGGGCGGGGGGCACGACTGGGGTGAACTGCCGATTCCCTGCTGCAAAGTCCGAGGAACCCCGCCCATCTCGCAACAACTAGGAGAGACTGTAGAACCAGAGCGTCAGGACGATGCAGATTCAACGGTTGATGGTACACTGCGGATAAAGCAAGCAGGGCAGGTTGGATCAAGGTTACCGGCGACATTCAATCTCTTCCGAGGAGGGTTCTCTAGCGTTGGAAGCTCAGCCATTTTCACCCCGCCCGGGAGCGAATGGAGCTTTTACCCTGAAAGCCACCCGCCCACGTTTCCTTGGGTGGTTCATCTAATCGTCTTCGATGCCACGCTGGGTGTGCAAGGGTTGGTTCTCCGTCTACCAGACCACCCGGTTGTAGTGTGCCCTGACTCAATTTCATGGGTCGTGTGAAATGATTTGATTATTTTATCCCGCGTTCTGCGAAGCCACACGAATTACCCTGTGCCCCAAAATCCTATCATACGAAAGAATGCCGGAAACTTGATCCAAAGCGTCCATCAAGCGTCCAAGCTCTTGCATAGGGTTGACTCAATATGATTCCCAAGTGGTGTTGGGCATCCTGATCGCCGACGAGACACACACTTCCAGCGACATTCGTGCCACCGCCCAGCCCGACAAAGTATGCCTTTTCCCTATGCGCCATCTAAACCTCCATATCCGCGTGGCTCGCTTGATTCAAATCAACCTCTTACCTCGTGCAAAGGGACCTCGCAGGAAGATCTCGATATACCGAAATGTCACCTGTCGCCTCGATCCTGGCCCTGTTCGTGGCAGCGGCGTCAGCAGCTCATGGTCAGCCGACTGACAAGGCTTTTGACTACGTTCGTGCTCTCTGACCAATTAGATCCGCCACGAATTATGATGTGAACTAACTAATGACTCTACAGATTGTCGTAGGCGGAGGGACTGCTGGAGTCGCGCTATCAACCCGTCTCAGCCAGGGGCTGCAGAATGCGACAGTCCTGGTCATCGAAGCAGGTCCATCAGGGCTCGGCGACGAGCGCATTGAGATCCCCGGCCGGAGAGGTTCAACTTTTGGGAGCAAGTACGACTGGAATCTCACTACTGTGCCGCAGGAGGGATCCAATGGCCGCGTCTGGGTTCAGACCAGAGGGCACGTCTTGGGTGGGAGCTCCGCACTCAACCTCTTCTCATACGATAGGGCGTCTGCACACGAATATGACGGATGGGAACAGCTTGGTAACCCGGGATGGAACTGGGAATCTATGCGATCTGCCATGATGAAGTCTGAGAACTTTACCTCGGCCAACACTCAGTACTACACTGGGAGCGAGGGCGTTGGCAATTCCGGACCTATCAAGGCTTTGATCAACCGGCTTATCCCCAAGCACCAAGCCCCGCTGTTCCCGGTCATGAACAGTTTCGGTATCGAAACGAACCTGGAATCATTGAATGGCAACGTTCTGGGTGTTCTATACTCGCCCAACAGCATCGAGCCGACACACTACAACCGATCCTACAGCGCAAACTCCTACCTGCCCTTGGCTGGTCCAAACCACTTCGTTCTGACAGAGTCAAAGGTTGCCAAAGTCAATTTGGAGACTACCTGCCATGGCAGTCAGCGTGCTGCTGGCGTGACTCTTGTCGACGGAACCGTCCTATCTGCTCGTCGCGAGGTTATTGTCTCCGGTGGAGGTTTACTCAGCCCTTCTATTCTGGAGAACTCCGGCATTGGCAAGGCGGATGTCCTCTCCGCTGCTGGTATTGATCAGATTATTGACCTTCCAGGAGTAGGTGAAAACCTCCAGGATCGCATTCGTATCCAGAGCTCGTACGAGCTGAAGAGCAACTACACTGGATACGACCGTCTCAAGTACGACACAGTCTATGCTGCTGAGCAGCTCCAGCTCTGGTGGGAAGGCAAGACTTCAATGTACGGATACTCTGGTAGTGGATATACGTTCACCAACTGGAACCAAGCTCTTGGTGACGATGGAGAAGCAGCGCTTACTGCTCTTGCTCAGACGGCGATTGGGGATACCAACAACCCGGTCGAGAAGAAGAAACTTCAATGGCTCAACGATACGACGGTACCTCAACTGGAAATCCTTTTCAGTGACGGATATACTGGCGTCAAAGGGTATCCCGCTTCAGGAAGTCCAGGTTACGGCAAAGACTACTTCACGCTCATCGCCGCCATTATGCACCCACTGAGCCGTGGGCATGTCCACATAAACCCTGCCGACACCTTGGGACCACCTCTCATCAACCCTAATTACCTTTCAAACGACTACGACTTGCAAGCAGCCATCCAAGCCATCAAAAAGTGCCGTCAGGTCGCTCTCACAGAGCCTCTCAGATCCACATGGGTTTCGGAGTACGAGCCGGGCTTGAACACCACGACAGACGCGCAGTGGCGGGACTTTGCTCTCAAGACCACCCTGTCCATCTACCACCCAGTTGGCTCCTGTGCAATGCTCCCAAGGGAAGACGGTGGCGTCGTTGACCCATCACTCAAGGTCTACGGAACGGAGAATCTCAGAGTCGTGGACGCGAGTATCATGCCCGTCCTGATCTCAGCGCATATTCAGACCGCGGTATATGGAATTGCGGAGAGAGCTGCCGATATCATTATTGAGGCTGCGAAAAAGTGAGGAGAGGTCTGAACCAGTAGTCACACTCATAGATTGCCCAGAATGTGCTGAGCAGTATTGACGTTGATGTTTCCTATGTAGAGTCCGATGGGCTGTCTTACTTTGTGTACATACGTCGCCATTGAGAGCTGTTCGTAGTGCAAAATTATCTTCAGTAATACTGTCTACTTTCTCGTCGCAGCAAATTCCTTGAGCCAAGCTTGTACAAACTCCACCTCGAAGCTCTGGGCCTCTTTGACAGGCAACGGTGGCAGGTCAACCGTTGTCTCGTTCTTGAAAATGCCATTCTCGTCCCAGTGGTGAACTGCTCCGCCCGTAATGACCAAGTTAGGTTCCTCGGTGGTCGATTCGGGTCGCGGGAGCCCGATCTTGTTGGGAGTCGCAGATCGCCATGGGTCGGATTCGCCATCAATGATGGCTACGCGAGGGTAGCTGAAGTTATAACCACCGTATTTGTTGATGGCTTCTACGTCAGGTAACGAGGTGATGTTGAAAGCCTTGCGACAGATGACTGTGGAGTAGTTGATGTCAATCAGGCGTGAAATCAACGGAAGCTGATCTTCTGGGACGCCGGAGCCGGTTTGGAGGTAGCCCCATCTAAACAAAATTATTAGAATTTTGTCATAAGAATTCTGGGTTTGATCACTTACTGCGAACAATACTGGTAGGCCCACAGACGCCAGGACGCGCTTAGATCATCCGCGGCATACGCATCGTCACTTCCGGGTCCGAAGCAATCGTCTTGGTTCTCCGAGTCGCACCAGGACGATGTGTAGTTGACGTAGCCAATGTAGTTTTTGAGCCGAGGAACTAACTCCGTGACTTCTGACTCATAGCCGCTAATCTCAAGTAGGTAGCGAGCACTGGAGTCAAGGCTATCCGTCGCGGGCCACACGAGTTCGTCTGAGGTCATGTTACCACAGTAGAGAAGGAAGTCGTCGCTGTCAAGGGCTGGGTCCCAGTTCCGACCCTGTAGCCCTGCAATGCCGCCCCCAATCGCGCTCGCAAAGTCGACGCTCGCAGTGACGTTAGGGAGTCCGAAGGCAGTCTTGAGTGTCACAATGTCCTCCTCAGTCGTGTTGCCCTTCTGCATCAGGATGTTGTCCACCATGTGCATCAGCTTCTGCGTCGTCTCTGCGCATCCCTCAGGGGCGAAACGTCTCGCGGCTTCATAGTATTCCCAAAAGTCAACCACGGCGGCAGTGACGCCAGAAGAAGAGATCGCGCCCCAGAAGACTTCAGGATACAGTTTGCGCAGGAACGCGACAAATGCGCCGGCATACGAGCCTCCGTACACGATCCACGGTGTCTCCGGTGCCGTCAAATTTACTCCCGCCAATTTGCCGGGGAAGACAATGTTCTTAGCAAAGTAAGCAGTGTCCGCCAAGGCTTGGTCCGTCGTAAGGAATCGCAGGTTTTCCGTGCTGAAGTCTGGGGTGGGGTAGCTGCGGCCGTAGTACCGATGTTCCAAGATGACGCCGACTCCGTTAGTTGCTTCGGCTAGAATGGCAACGATGCCCTTTTGCAAGAAAGGCAAGCGGCCCGCGCCGCTGGTTTCACCCGCTGCCAGAGCGATGACAGGGCCTCCAGGCTTGTAAAACCGGTCGTCGTACCAGTATCGGAGAGGAAAGCTGCCATTCGAGTGCGGCTCGTACATGGAATCATTGTGGAAGTGGTCAATGGGAACCGAAAAGTTGAAAGGCCGGTAGAGAGTGGACGGATCCGGCGCGCCGGGGGCGCTGTCGTTGGCGAATAATCGGACGACTTCGGGGCCTGCAGCTCCTTCGGCAGCGGGTTCGAGCTCGGGTTGGAGATGGAACTCCTTCCACATCTGAGCCGGGCTAAGTTGCGGTCCCAGAGCTCCGGTCACCCGGATCAAACCGAGGAAACCAACTGTCAGCCAAGACGGCGCCATCGTGTCCGTTTGATCTTGGTATGAAAAAGAAGATCAACTAGGAATGAAGGCAGCTGCAGACCATACAGGACTCGCGCCAACAAGTCGCGCCCCCGGCCATATTTGTGTTGTCCGTGTCGCCGCCGATCATCGTAATCTTAGTCCGTGGGTGCCGCAGCGTCGTACGAGGGGTCCAGGGACTCGATTGCGTCTTTGCGTGTCCGAATGCTACCTACCTGATCGGTCCTGGCGCCTCATTCGACGATACGAACTCGTTGTTCAAAGTTCGATGTTCGACCTTCCCGAAAAGCACAAACTTCGATCTGAGATGGGGCTGGCCAAGGCCTGTCCCCCGTCTTGTTGGACGTCATGGATTATGAACCCGCTCGGCAGACTTTAAAGGGGATCTGCAATCAAACGCTATCATGACAACTGTTTTGTCTCAGACAGCGTGATGTCTTTAGACTTTGAAATGTTTAATTCGGGATGAACCAATAAAGCTTGCCTGCGCTACGGTTTGATTGCAGAACGTACTTGGTACGCATGCGCCGTATTTCCGGGCTTAGAGGCGGGGCAAAACCAGGTCAATGTCAGCCGTGTTAGCCCAGTTTAATCTCGCTGATTATGTGTTCAATGCGGCTGGGTTAGTAAACAGCACCTATCGTAGACACTTGGGAAATAGAATCGTCGCCAGCCTTTGTGCCCGGGGCTGCTGCAATTGCCCGCCGCGATGCATGGACTCGATGACGCGAGACTAAAGTATTAGCACAGATGGTCGCAGCAAGTGGACGAAGCACCGCTATAAAATCCGAAATTTTCCACTGCTAACCTGCTAGAAAAGGTGCAAATGGTTGCGACTAGGTACGCATCTAATCAAACACTATAACTATGTCACTTAGTTCAAATTGCTCTTAGCGAACATTTTCGTGAAGGGTTTTCGCAGGAATACAAAAATCACGTCCTGACCTTAATATCTCCAGAACTATTGCGCTGTTCAATGGCTGCGGAAACTCCGCTCAAGTATTAAAGCTTATGAGAGCCTCTGGGCAGTTCTAAACAGTCTGAATCTCTTCGTCGCGGCCTGTTGCCTGAGTCTCCCCTCTGCCTAACACCACCGCATCCGCATCGGGTCCTTTGCTAGACACGCCATTGCGGACACGGCGATAATGGATAGCTAGGCCTATCAAACCGACCCATATCGCTAACTCTGATCCATATATAACGATTCCATAGATTTTCAGTGTCTTCTGGAAGATCACAGACAGAAGCGATGCAACGTCTCCACTTAGATCCAGTGTCGCGAACTTGAGGGACAAGCCCGCGTCCGATCGAGTCTTCAACATCTGAATGTAATGTCGGAATACACCACCAGCCAAAAGAATCGCAGCCAAAATAGCCATGAGAATTGATGGCCACTTGTGCCCGCGTTCGTTTGCCAGTTTGAGTGCGTAAACAAGTCCAAACTCGGCACCGGCCAGAACAATGGCTATGCCGATGACGCTAGCTACTAGTTTCCGAGTGCCCCATTTGTTGCCATAATATTTGCACTGAAACCAGGTCCAGAGACTGAGAAACATCAAGATATTAGGCTGTATCTGGAGGGCAATGTTGAAATCGTCGGCGATGGTGTACACCCCGAGGGGCACCCCAGCAACAGCCCATGAAAGAAAAAACGTTGACGAGAGGGACTGGGTGTCGTGCCGCCGCCAGTTTTTCGAAATTTGAGGCAAGAGCTTGAAAAACTTTTAGCAAACATGTTTCGAAAAAACTACGAAGAGAAAAGTTGGTTCCTACCTGAAGCGACCAGAGCACTGCCCCAAAGGTGCCGAACACGTTTGCGGTGGCAGGATTGTCCATGGTCTTCTCGGATATTGGGCTCGTGTGAAGATTTGAGAGATCTGTAATGCTAGGAAGTAATTGACTCTTAATCTGTATTGCTGAACCAAAACTCGTCCGGTTTGCCAGAATGTACAATACATTTATATGCGAACATCACCCTTCCGACAGTGACGGGGTTGTGATCTCAAACTGACCGATCATATCGCTCACCTAGAAGATAATCTTGAATTAGCCAATCATGTGCTTGAGCTAGCTAGTGAGAGCCGAGATCGGGTTCAGACAAGTGACTGACAAGCCAAATCTCGACGCGAAACCTTTCTTTACCCTTTTCCCATGACCTCAAACCATTATCATCAACCTACCCGTCAATGGTCTTCCAAGCCAACGAGACCATCGATTCTACCCGGTGGCTTTTCGTCTCTCGTCGCGACCTCTCTGCCAACTCGTCCTTCTTCTATGGTGTCATATCGACCCAGATCTTTTGCCGGCCGACGTGCCCTGGTCGTGTCGCTCGACGGGGCAACGTCGTCTTCTTCAACGACCTGCAGCATGCCTCGCAATCCGGATACCGACCCTGCAAGCGGTGTGAGCCATGTAATGACGACTGGAGCAGGAACAGCAGCGGTCGCAAAATTGCACATCAGGCGCGCGCTATGATTGCCGCCGCCGAGGCCGACAGCCTCAAGTGGACCGTAGGGGGCCTCGCGCGGAAGCTGGGCGTCGCCAGTGCACACCTCCACCGGCGGTTCAAGAAATGTTTCCTCATGACTCCCAAGGCTTTTGCCGAGTCTCTGAGTACGCCGGAGAGAAGCCTATCGGGGTATTCGGGACTCGACGGGCAAGCTCCGTCCTTAGACTACGTGTTACCAGAGACATCTACAGACCTCGAAGAATACTATCCTTTGGACGACCTCTTAGGAAATTTCTCAACTTGGTCTACGGATGATGTGGAATTGTTCATAGCTCTGGGCCCTACTGTAAGTACGAGATTTCAAGTACGTATAACAACTGAGAAATGCATAAGAAATGATCGTTAATATAACATTCCCATAGGATGAGTTTTAACCAAAAGTCTTGTGGTGCGGCGGAAACCTTTTTTTCTTCTTATTTTTTTTCGTTTTCTTTCATAAAACAAAAAAACAAACAAAGACCTATGTTTAACTGATTTTTTGTCATTGAAATTCCTCTGTTTCATTTCAAGACTAGAGACCAATTCGTTCACGGCCAGCTAGTCTTGATGAGGTTTGTGTGGACAGAAGTCAAGGCGTTGATAGTAGTAACAGTGTTATTATTGTGATAGCTTTCTAGAAGCAATGTGTCCAAGTCGTAGTTGAGTTCAAGACTTCTGGAATCAGTCCGGTCGTAGTCATATGAAGAGAGTTCATAACAAAGATACTGTGGGGATATTGTAACTATAGTTTAAGTTGCTGAACATTTTGATTGAAAAGCAGGGTTTAATCTCAAAATGCAAGAGCTCAATACGGGTGTGAAGGGTTTGCTGACTACCTAAGATGCAATCCATCTCTAGATACATTCACTCCCAATAATGGACCCGGTCTTGTGTAGCCGCAACATCCCCGTCTCTCTTCTGAAACGAACCAACGCGACGAGATAGATGCTGAGACGGGACCGCGAGTAGTTGTTGTTGTTGTTGTTGTTGTTGTATTTAACGCCGTGGCGGCCGGGCTAGAGCCCTTACCGCAGACCTCCCGAAGGGTATATGGCGTGGAGGGCCGTGAGCCAAGGCTACCTACTCTACAGTACGTCGTCTCTTTACATCGTCCTCCAAATCATGCCTTGTGGCCACTACGCGTTCTGTCTGTCCCCGGTTCCCGCTGGTGCCCCAGTTTCATTCTTTCCCAAATCGTCCCTTGGAATCGGGAGGTTCTTTGTAGTCCGCACTCACATCTACCTAGGTGTGGATGCTGCTACCGCAGACAGATCTTCTGGAAGAAGTCCGTCACGCGGAGAAAGGCCTCGAAGCCTCGTGGGTCGGTGATTAATCTCTTGAAGTAGGCCTCGAGAGATCCCATAGGACCTATGGGCTCGGGCATACTGCGAGAGTGGAGGGTCGGCCACCGTTGCCTCCTCGCCAGCGTTAGTCGACAGTAGACCAGGTGGTCCACGTCTTTCGCCTCTCCACAAGAGCACATCATTAGAGCGTCGTCGTGGTTGAAACGTCGGTGATATTGCTCGAAGTCCCCGTGACCCGATCGTGCCGCCAGCAGGTGATGTAACGTAGCCCGCGGCAAGGCCAGTTCAGGAGGGCTGGACAGAGCTGCCTCAAGCCCCAAGTCCGCGTACCGCGGCCTTCGCTCTTTATACCACCATCTCCTGTGCTGGCTTTGTAATTTTTCCCTTGCAAGCCGCTTGATGCCCGCTAGTGTTGCCATTTGACCCATCCGCGCCGGCAGTGTCGTTCCTTCTTTGGCCAGCCGGTCCGCGGCCTCGTTTCCTTCGATGCCCTGGTGTCCCGGGGACCAGTGCGTCCGTATATCAAATATCCTGGCCGCTTCTTGGATTTCGAGGAACGCGTCTTGTGACGAGTCCGGCGCCTTGCCGCGGATGCCTTGTATAACGCTGGTGTTGTCGATACATATGTGGATTGGATGACCGCGATTGGTGAGCAGAGCCCTTCTGAGGCCGGTTCGCGCCCCTTCGACCTCGGCGTCGAACACTTCTGCTAGTCCGAGTCGGCCGCACCCTTGCGCTATGCGTTTGGAGTCTCGGTAGATGACGAAGCCGTACCCCACGGCTCCGTTCGTCGCCCTGGAGCCGTCCGAGAAGACGATCATATGGCTTTCCGGTACTGTCTTTAGCCAGCGCTCGAAAGCTTTCGCAGCCTCTTCTTTGCATTGAACTACTATCTGATCCTGTGAGCTTGGCAGGTACTGTGATTGGAGGAACGTTGGTCTTCCGCATCTTGGCAGAAGTTCAGCCGTCCGTTGTAGTCTCGTCTGTTGCTGTCCCTGCTGGGAGAGCCGCGCGACTAGCGGGTGTCGGCGATCAATCCTCTGTAGTCGGACTGCGGCCCGTAAACGGACGCCTTCTAAGGCGACTTTGGCTGACGGTAAGCCGGCGTCTCGGAGGAGGCTACTGGTTGGCGTTGTCCTCCAGACAGGTAGAACGATCCTTGCTGCCGCTGTAATGACGCTGTCGATCTTCTGCACGAGCCCCTTCTGGCCTGTGTTGACGGGTCTTCCTTGGAAAGGCGGACTCGTGTCTGTCTCCGCTTGGCGTCTCGAAGCCGGCTTCGTGATACCTGCGTAC